>NC_061097.1:57569757-57582257 GCF_015104395.2 Macrobrachium nipponense | reverse complement strand
GTTCGCTGTTGCTTCTGTTTAGATTTTAAAATTCAATTAAAACCCCACTGCCTTTTCCTCACTTTTACTGGCAGTTCACCATCTCCCTAATTTACAGGTCACAGCTAATGTCAGCCAGCGCCTGGAGCCAAGCCCTGAGAAGCATCAGAAGTCTTAATAGGCCCCAGCACCTTACGCCGACAGTAAGACGGCTTTTCATCACAGTGAAGCTCTGTCCATTTAACAATCAAATTGCGGCAGGCTGGAACTCATTCTTCACATGCATTGAACCAGTCGTGACCGTGTTACTGGACACCGCCTAAGAGAAGCACTGATTTCTTCAACCTATAGTTGTTTGTGCAATCAGTACAAGGAAACAAACACTGTATATCCCCAGAAGGGAAATGGAAAGCCAGTATACTTTTTCTTTGACTCATGCTAGCTAGTGCACTGTTTCTTTGACTCATATTTATTATCTCTCTCTCATCTCCCAACTCAAGTAAATTATCTCTCCCTTCGACTTAAACAGTGACCGAATTATATCCAGTGTGTAATTCCTTGAACAATGAATGACGTAACTCATGCCCCTTGCCAAGAAGTAAGCAGAACAAGGCGATTCCCTCCAATTTGTGCATTAACTTATGGCTAGAGAGATATCACTGTGTTAGTAGTCTTATCTGGAATGATTTCTTAATTAATCTCTTACCTAGGTAATGTCCCAGTGGTAGCGTTGGCCCTCCCGAAAGAATATTCTTAATGCACACAGAGAAACTCTAAATTAGCGTAGAGTAATGATTTAAACTTCGAGCTACAAAAATAGACCTTATTCTAGAAAACCACCACGGCATGAAATATAAGTGCTGTTATGAACAAGGTGATTCAGCAATCTTTTGTTTTCTGCCTAAAGCCTAAGCGAAGTTCTTTTTGCATTTGGTAATTGTTAATTATTAATTCAAGTAATTATTGTTGTTGGCTTTTCCCGCTTGTTGATGTTAGTGAGGCTTTCTCATCACTCCTGCTGTTAAATTTACCATGTTGTGTGAGTAAATAAACTAGTGTTAGGAGACATTCTCACTTGGTGACCTTCCAATAATTAATTGTTCTTTCAGTTATTCTGTTTGTGGTCTTATGAGGGGCTCTTGTAAGGCTAAGATTGGTAAAGTAAAATGGCAGTCACCCCCTCATAATCCATATACATTGGAAATTTTGCTAGTATGGTGCTAATCAAAGAGAATTTGGCTTCATGTAAAAATTCAAATAAAATCACCCTCCCACCAACTTTCTTTAGCAAATGGAACAAAGCTGCACATCAATTCGGTAGATAATGTGGAATCAGAAACGCAAGGTAACCTGAAACCAAAGTGTATAATTTCTCTATCGAACGTGTGATAAGGTAGTGAGTTAACAGTTAATATATGCTACATTTTAAAACGCAAACAGTGAAGCGTTTAGGAGGCGAGAGGAATATAGGGAAGTGTTGGCGAACTAGGCAGGAAACATTGCATGGAGCAAACCTTGCATGAAATTAGCTACCCATGATAGGTAGTAGCAGAAATTAGCTAGGTAAGATCGGTGCATTTATATCAAGAGGGAAGTATAAAATTTCTCTTCGATTAAGGCTGTGGAATTTCATAACCACAAAGCATAGGACAGGAATTGCCACATTGGAAACCACTACCATAACACCAGGCAACATTCTCGCATCCCGACTCATTCACCTTTCTCAAAATTCTCCATTCATAGAGAGTAGCTGTATTTTCAAAAGTATCAGTAATGTAATATCTGGTTGTATGTAATTCATGCAGATCTGAAGATTGAACTTTGTATCTTATGAATAGAAAGGAGAAATTAGTGAGTCGGTGCATTTGCTTATTCATGTGTACAGCTGGCAGAAGTGCCACTGCACTGTCATTTTATTCATAGTACGTAATATTTTCTTTTTATTGCACAAGTTCTTGCCATCACTCTAACGGAAGTATGTAACTTTAGCATGAAAAGAAAACATACCCTTACTATCTTAACTTGAGAGCGTACTTATTCTTCCTTTGTAAAGAACGCAAACTTTTCGTATCCATTCTTAATCTCTGTCAACTCATTTCAGTCGAGAGAGAATTTTCAGTGTCCTTAACTAATGTGGTGTTCTTTTACACGAACTTTGGGAGGCAGGATTAGTTAACATTTGGTTATATATTACTCGATACAAATACAACAGCTTGAGTTCCAGAAACTTCATACAGGATTTTCTATATTGTTAATACATTTTCTTTGGTGAATTGTTTTTTTATTATTACCGGAATTATCCTGCTGGGTAATAAACATGGGAAATCGAATGAGGACTGTTTAAACATATGTCTTAACTAGTTCCGACCAACGGACTTTTTATCTTAGTATGGAACATTTAGTGCCGGTTTTCCATTTAACCAGTATAATGTTGGGTCTGATAGATTAAGTCTATTATTTTGTATCTCAGGTTTAATTTGAACATACGCGTTTAGATGTAGGTTTGTGTGTGTGTGTGTGTGTGTGTGTGAGTGTGCTTGTGTGTGTGTGTGTGTGAGAGAGAGAGAGAGAGAGAGAGAGAGAGAGATAGAGAGGGAGGGTGGGGGAGGAGAGCTATGCCTGGGTGAGAAAGAAGCTTGACGCACGCACACACACACATGCATATATTATATATATACATATATATATATATATATATATATATATATATATATATATATATATATATATTATATATTATATATATATATATATATATATATATATATATATATATATATATATATATATATATATATATATTATATGCGTGTTTGTGTCACTAGGTTTGAACATGTCTTTAAGTGTTCTCTTGTAAGAATAAATGTCAGAATTTTTTATTTTTCGAGAAGAAGCCGTCAGTTAAATATTTATGATACTTAAGCATATGATACTGCGACCGGGCAAAGAAAAAAATATAAGAATCGTAAGCCCAAAGAATTCCAACCTCTTTATTCCATGAAGGACACAAAGGTATATCAAAGCACACTCCATTTGGAACTGTCCCGCTCATCATAACTGCATTACATTGAAAAGGTTTCAGTTTAGGAATGAAAAAAAAAAGGAAAATATTTTTCCCGTGATATTTTTCCGCCAGCCTCTGCGTCTTTTGTTGCGCAAAATAAGTACGCTGTCATGTTCGTGCCTTTTTCTCCATCTTCAAGGAAATTTGCCGTTAAAAGGTTTATGGACTTGAGTGAGTTAGGTCATGAGAGGACTATGACATCGTTCTGCAATTAGATTAATGTCATGAATGGGCTTTGAGAAGAAAGGTCTTATTGGTCATTTTTTATTAGGAGCGGGGTAGGTAGTGGCCGGTTGCCAACGGTCGAGGCTTTCAAAGTAATGTGTTAAGGTTCAATGTTCCCCTTCTCACATGTAAGAGCACATTACGTTTCACAGTGTCTGTTAGCATAGAAAAGGAAACACATCTGCGTTGCTAATTCACATGATTGATATGTTAATCAATATTTTTTTTATAAATCCAAAGAAAATAAAATGAAAACTTTATGCCAAGAATCTTTTGTTCTCTTTCCCGTGGAAACAAATCTATAGTTTACGGTGGATCAAATTAAGTAAAATTCCTCAAACATTTTTTAAACTAAACCTCACAGAGAAATTCTTAATGAAGAAAATACTAAATAAGCAAAGAAATTAAGATCCTGCCTTTAGACACTCTTTCGGCTCTATGTAAAAAAAAAAAAAAAAAAAAAAAAAAAAAAAAAGTAGGCATTGCATAAAACAGTTACGCCTCATGTTGAAAGGATTTCTTTCCTCTGTTCTTCCCGGTTTACCTGAATGAGAATTTTCCACTTCATCCAGTTAGCAGTATCGCATAAAACATTGCTATCGCATGCTCTTATGATTGCACCTTTTCTACAGATATCCCTTTGGATATTAACTTCGAATATTACTAAACAATAGTCTACTTCCCCTTCTTCAGTTGCATGGACTGTATGTATTAGCAATTGCTATACCGAATACTGTGGCGAGTATTAGCCGAAATCCTGCTGATAAAAAAATCGAAGTGTGAAAGCTCTTGCTTCAAATATACTGAACTCTATTCATTGCTGAACGGGTCCTGATCTCACCCAAATCACATTGCCGCATTCACTGAATTCATCTGCATCTCGAAAAAAGGAAAGACTTCGAAAAATAAAAAAATAAAAAACTCAAAATACGCGTAATGGTTCTGTGACCCGTATTTTATTCCTTTTTTTGCTGAGGTATGAGGCAAAGGAGAGAAGGCTTTGGATTATAATGGAGATATAACGCTGTGTTTTGTTCATTTTCTTCTTCTTTACGCCAAGTTTTTATAGAGAGGGAATATTAAGAATTAGTGGTAGTCAACGAAATAGATATATATTTTTATTTTATTTTTCATTTTCGTTTATTTGCTCTTTTATTCATTAACGATGAATATTCTTTCATCCTCTTCTAAAGTCAAATGCTCAATGCATTTAAAATATTTTTTTTCAAAACAGATTTCCCTCTCAAGTATTACTTCTGTTTTATAAAGACCCTCTTTTATTTCTTTTTTGTCATATCCGTTTATTTCTGTTCATTATACCACTTCCTTTTAATAATTTTATTTATTTTTTTCTTTTTTTTCCCTCACTTCCATCCTTCGCTATGAGATTTTCTCTTACTGTTTCTCTCCATTTACTTCTCCGGCTTCTCAGTTTTTCTTTTTCCTTATCTTTTATCCCAATCCCTTTGGCAATGACGGCATCGTTAGCATTTCCTCCGATCTCCATCAAGCATCTCGTCAGTGCCTGACGCCTCACGCCCCCCAGATCGTTCTGGTGAGTCGGATACTGATGTCCAGTCACGGTGATTTCCGAAGTATGTCAGTGATGTCTAAACACAGTGATATCCGAAGTCTGCCAGTGTTCTGCAAATACAGTGATATCGGAAGTCTGAAGTCTCCCGGTGATATCCAATCACCGTGATATCCAAAGGATGCCAGTGATATCCAGTCACGGTGATTTCCGGTGATAGACATTGACTTTTTACAACCTAGGCATCCAAAGTCAGCTATCGACCTAAGAAAACTTGGGCACGCAAACACACTTCTATGTGCTTTTCTCATTGACACCCCGTGTTTTTCATATGGCGCTTAATCCCAGTAGCTTCCTGCATCTTCAAAAGCTCCAGGTACAGGTATCCTTCTCCATGATATACAATAATTCACAGTAATTACTTCACCCTCTACCTTCGTTTTCCATCTTGATTTCAACTAAATAACCGAGAGATATCTTTTCGACATTGCTTAATCCTTCATTATTTTTCCACACATTAAGAATGTACAAATATAATTTATCTTAAGATCATTTTCATTGATAGTCATCATGAACCAAAATTTTTGTCGACACTCAACTTGTAAAGAAAGATTGCATAGAACAGAATACCAAGCTATGAAAACAAAGGAAAAAATATGAGACAGAAAAGCATGAAAAAGCAAACGCAGCAGAGATGAAAAGACTAAAGAGCTGATATGAACCTGAAAAATGCAAAATAGAAAACCTTGACATTATGGGCAAATAGATCACGCGAAACAAAACACCATTTTTTTTAATTTGAAATCTATACGCTTAAAAACATGCGGATATGAAACGATGAGAGGGCCATGTGCATGAAACTCAGCATGTTGCTCTCTTTCACCCGATGACGCGAGAGATGAATGACAGGGTCCCCTCGAAATATGACATGCTGGGCGCAGTTTTAATCTGTTCCTGGAATTAGAATGTGATAGGGAAAATACCTGATTTTAGGACAGCGCAGAGAAGCTTAATTGGAGAAGAGGGGTCCGCAAAATACCCGTGACTACGATAAAGGTAAATGAATGCGAAAGGCATACAGGAAGAGAGAGAGAGAAAAAAAAACACGGTTATCGATTATTGATACCTGGGTTATTGATTATTGATACCTAGGTGAAAACAATTTTTAGGAGAAGGCGGAGCTCAGCTCCCGTTGATGAATGGGCTGAACATTTCCTTTCGTTACTCAAAACCTGTTGTTACTGAGGCCGTTGAGAGAAAGATTGAGGATGGAAAATGTCAGGGGGGAAGATAACGAGGGGGATAAAAGTAGGTTTAATGGTCAAGAAGGTACAGAAACAGTATTTAAAGTAGAAAGAGAGAGAGAGAGAGAGAGAGCGAGAGAGAGAGAGAGAGAGAGATAGCAATCAAATTGACTGATCTTTCAAAAGCCAAAGAATAATGATGGACACCAGGACAACAAAACGGTGAAAGATTTGCATCCAAAATCATTAACTATGAGATGAGACATTTCTTCCCCGCTTCCACATGCACTCGAATGCGTGGATCATGGAAAGACAAAATGGAGAATAAGTTGCCCTATGAGAGAGAGAGAGAGAGAGAGAGAGAGAGACCTTACAGACCTTACATCTTGTTCGGGTTGCCCCAGGTCCCTCAGTGTGAGGCACCTCTAATGTCTACCAGAGAATTGCAAGTACATCTTCCGGTATATTTTGCATCTTCCAATCTTGGATGGTCTGGGATGCAGCTTAGATATTTGTCGAGCTTATTTTTAAACACATCTACGCTCACTCCTGGTATATTCCTCAGATGAGCTGGCAACACATTGAATAGACGCTGCATTATCGATGCTGGTGCATAGTGGATTAATGTCCTGTGTGCTTTCCTTATTTTTCCTGGTATAGTTTTGGGAACTATTAATCTACCTCTGCCTTGCTCTTCTGATATTTTTAGCTCCATGATGTTTTCGGCTATTCCTTCTATCTGTTTCCATGCCTGAATTATCATGTAGCGTTCTCTTCTCCTTTCTAGACTATATAATTGTAAGGATTATAGTCTTTCCCAGTAGTCAAGATCCTTAACTTCTTCTATTCTAGCTGTAAAGGACCTTTGTACACTCTATTTGTGCAATATCCTTTTGATAGTGTGGGTACCATATCATATTGCAGTATTCAAGTGGACTACGAACATATGTTTTA
Source organism: Macrobrachium nipponense (assembly GCF_015104395.2). Lineage (NCBI taxonomy): Eukaryota > Metazoa > Arthropoda > Malacostraca > Decapoda > Palaemonidae > Macrobrachium > Macrobrachium nipponense. Next base: position 57,575,260 of record NC_061097.1, on the reverse strand, counting down.
TAAAGCATAATCATGTGTTTAGCTTTTCTTGCTTTGAAGTGCCGTAACAACATTCCCATTTTTGCTTTACATTTTGCCAATAGAATTGCTATTTGATCATTGCATAACATGTTCCTATTCATCATCACACCAAGGTCTTTAACTGCTTCCTTATTTGCGATTGTCTCATTATTAGGTCCCTATAATCATATAGCTTTCCTTCTCTGTCTCCATAATTTATTGATTGAAATTTATTAGAGTTAAATACCATCCTATTTACCTTTGTTAAGGTCTCTTTGTAGTGCGTTCCTGTCTTCATCAAGTAATTTCTCTACTTATTCTTGTGTCATCGGCGAAACTACTCACTACCGAGTCCTTAACATTACTGTCTATGTCTGCAGTCATAATAACAAACAGTAATGCAGGACATAAAAAAAAGGTAAGAGCAATGTCGCCTCCATAATAATCCCGAATCCCTTTGATAAAACCTTTTTCAAGAAAGAGACAGTATCTCTAGTAAATTTTAAGAGCAATAATCCTTACACGAAGGATCAAACATAGACAAAACGAAAAAATCTAATAACGGAAGTTTTAGAATTTTCAAAAAAGTAACTATTACTATTACATGCCTTTTTCTATCGTAACAAGAAACTTCAAAAAGCATCGATGATAAAACCTTTCTTTATTCCAAGACGGTCACTTTCCTAAATGAATTAGCTGGGCTCAAAATAAAGTACGTTTAGAAAGGCTTCGCGTCTCGACATGACTTCAACTAACAAGTAGGACCGCACACACATACACTTATATATATATATATATATATATATATATTATATATATATATATATATATATATATCTTATATATAAATATATAAAAACTAATTCATCCTGATAAGATGTATCACAAAGTTTTTAGTCCCCTGCCAAAATTATTTGCTGCATTTGCTTCACCTATGTCGCTGCATTGCGTTTCTATTTAGACTCTTAAAAGCTTTTGACCTGAATAATTAATAACAAAGACCTGATCCATGCACCCTTTTTGCCATAAACGATTTCTTCTCAATTAAAATCTTACTTTATTCCGGCCTTGCTTTGTCGTACAATGTTTATTTCTAGAATATCCTTACAGTTGACCCTGTCACCTTCATCATAGTACAAGCAAACAGTTAATCCCCTCATTAAACTACCTTTATCCTTCCCTACCCTTTCTACTTATGGGTATCTTCTCTCCTTTCACTAAAATTTCTATTCTTTTTTAGGCCTCCATAGGTTTTTTTTCTCTTTTATATTTCGTAGGCATCGTTTATTGATTGATTCTTAAGGCTTTCTAGAAGTATGGCTCTTGCTTATTTGAGCAGCTCGTCAACAATCCTAAAAGACTATTTTATTTATTTCAGATGCCTTGTTTTACCCCCATGGAACAGAATGTTTCTCCATTGCCTCCCTACCATTATTCTCCCCTTCCCATCCTGGCACAAAGTTCTTCCATGTTTCAAATAGGATACATATTTCATAAATGACTCTTGCCCTCATTTTTCTTATTTTCGTTTATTTTTGTATCAACATAACTTTTTTCTTAATGCCGTTTGGTCTCTCCACTTTTATTTTCATGCTTAATATCGATTCGATTTCATCGTTATTCAAAGAGTATTTTCTTTAAGTTCTTTCACAAATAATCTTCCTCCTCCAATTTTCTGCTGGCAATTCATGTCGATCTTCTCTCCGGCACCTCTAATCCTCCTTACTGCGGAAGAGGAAGGGCTTAGAAGACGATTTCCCAGCCTAGTCTCATGTTATGCTTTCTGGGGGACCATTGAGCTATTGGAAAATTCTGGCCTTTAATTCAACTGATCCTCGTATGACTTCCCCTGAACGTGTCCCGTTAAAGAAGAGGGGTCCTTAGGAGTGTGCCAAAGGAAGAGCGGGGAAGCAATGCAATAATCGCTTGTTGGTCCCTGGAGAGGAATCAGCCTATACCTCTTAGTCCATACCAGACCCAGGAACCCTTTATCAGGTAAGCCGTGGAGAAGCTGATACTTATTTGTTTGTTTTTTTTTTCCCTGTAACGACTCATTCACCTAGGCTGAGTCACAGCCTTTAGTATGGCAGTCATCTATCCAGCTGTCCTGATAAGTACGTCCCTGATCTGAAGAAAGGAAAAAGATGAGAGGAAGAAGAAAATAAAAATGGAAGAGAGATCAAACATCAGATTTTGCATAAAGAGCTTTATCGGAAACGAAAATATGTGTAAAACCGTATGAATACCTAGCAATACAAAAGATGTAATATAAAAAGAGGAAACTAAAATTTTAAATGTTAGTACCTCCCTTGCAAGACAGGGAAGTACAATGGAGAGTGACTCACTGAAGGCATTAAATCTTGTAACTAAACTCGAATTCCATCTCAGTCTGGATGATTTCAATTTTAGATTGGTTCACTGAAGGTAAACGACTGTATTCGGGTGAACGTAAAGGAAGTGAATTGAGTAGATAAGAGAGGGACAGGGGCGAAATCAGAATCGGAAAAGCGGCCATAAACAATGATAAAAGAGAGAGAGAGAGAGAGAGAGAGAGAGAGAGAGAGAGAGAGAGAGAGAGAGAGAGAGAAAAACCAGTATTCCGTTGCATCGAGAAAAAGTTTTCGGGGAAGGACATGAGGTTAGGACCCGGCTTACAGGTTCCTATAGGTGCGAATACTTGTTTCTTGCTATTTGCATGTTGTTATGTGATGTCCTGCTAGTATATAGATATGAATCCCTATAAATTTGCATCAATCCTCTGAAGATAGCCTAGTTAACAGCAATAAAGCCGACACCGGTCAGGATCTACGACAGTGCTTAATTTCTCTCCTGTTGTGTTTGATATAGGCTTTTATAGTCAAGTGTAAAAACAATTATCAGTATACATATTATGTATATAAGTATGTATGTATATATACGTCTATAATAGAAACGGGGGTACTTTGATGACGTTGAGATTTAACTAATGACAGGCAGCACCTTTGTCAATATAGTGTTTGATGAAATTAGCGAATTCATTTAAGATTCACTAAGAGCAATGGTAGTTGGTTATGTTCACAAAAAGAATATAATTTATTCTTTTTTTTCATATAAAATGACGATTTCTTGATTTCCATACCGACATTTGTCTATCATCTATTTTTTTATTGATGTTACTTGAAATAAATAGACTTTGTCTTTAGATTTTCCAATCGATTTCTCTATTATTCCTGCTAATATCCTGATCAACAGAGCTGCGATGACATCTATTTATAAAAAAAAGATATCATATTGTACAATAAATGTCAATAATTTAGAACAGAGAAAATTGACTGAAGTTTAATTATTAAACTATCCTCGGGAAATATGACGGAGAAGGAAGCCGAAAAGAGGCAGGAAGAAGAGACATAAATATAGAAGGGAGTGACTGGACAGACATAAGGTTCCATTGTTATGCGATCGTTGTCAGAGATGGCATCGGTATCAATTGTGGAGACCAGCGGCAAAAAAAGGCCACTTCTGGCACTCAATGCTGGGCCATCAACTGTGTCAATTAAAGGAACAAGTTCACAAAAGAACAGGGGATCACATTTCAAAAGTAAGAGACCTTTTTTCATTCATCAGAATCTTTATGACTGTTGAAATAACCTCAAGTAAACGTATGTTAGATCGCAGTCAACTTCACTCCTGCTTTTATATCTAATAAAATACGTAATGACTATTTTAATAAGCTTGTTATTATAGAAGGGGTGTTGTTTATCCGTGGTGCGTGCCTACTGTTCGTAAAATATTATTCCAAATGGCGAATTGTATAGAATAAAACTTGTTCAGTGTGCTGAACTCTACCTGAAAAGTCACTGGCATGTAGGGTTACCATTAGTCCATACAACCATGGAAATGCCTGACTATTTTTCCTACCACTTATACTACAACAATGTACATATAGTATCATGAGGCCTAGATCCAGGCCTGCTGCATTTTTAACTGTTAAAGAAATGATATGGTAGCGTTATTTACATGTTACCAATAAGTTCTCAAACATGGTATGGAGAGGACTTTGTTGAATTTGATCTGCCAGAACACTTAAAGGTAGTATATTAACACAAAGGCAATTCCACCCCTACGGACTTTAGTGTATAACACGGCAAAGATTCCTATCTGCTTCAATTATTCATATTCTATGAGACGCAAAAACGACGGTTTTTGCTCCGTGAATGGAAGCAGATCATGTTTAGTTTTATGTAAAAGAAAACTAATGAAAAGGTCATTAAATTTTGTCTTTCCATCCACACTCTTTCTCTCCACCCTCAGATCTTAAAAACTGCTGACGCTAGAAGACGCAAGTTGGTCTGTTGATCATCCACCTCCAATCAGCAAACATACCAAATTACAGCACTCTAGACTCAGTTGTTTTTATTTTACTTAAGGTTAAAGTTGACCATGAGAGTGCACCTGGCACCGCTATAGGGGTCATCGGCACAGGCCACCACCAGGCCATGGCTAAAAGTTTCATTGACCGCGGTTGAGAGTTACATACAGCATTATATGATGTGCAGGAAACTCGATTGCGGCGAAGAAAATGATTTAGTTGGTTACTTTGTGATGCGTTAAGTTTTAGATTTATTAGTGGATGCGGCGTGGATCTCATGACAAGAAATGTAGAAAAAGCATATATATATATATATATATATATATATATATATATATATATATATATATATATATATATATATATATATATATATATATATATATATATATATATAGTTAGTACTGAGAATACTTAGAAAAGTATTTTTTTGAAGAGGAGATTTAGAAGTTGTTACACAGGAATGAAAAAAAAAAGATAAGTAGTCTCTGAAAAAATGGTGATGATAGGTTTTAGATTATAAAGTGAAAATTCACACAAACAAATTAATTCTTTACGCTGGAGGGTCTCTTGCTTTTTACGAGTATTGCATTTGGCAGCCTCGTAATTGTTAATTCATCTCTGATAATCATTGCCCTTCCATTTTAACAAATCTCCTTTAGCTCTACAATATTTGTGACTTGACATAATATTGTTCTTTATGCTTGAACCTACTGTATCATAAAATCTAATATGCAGAAGAAATGAAAATACACAGATGATCACAGGGTTTCACCAGACCTGTATACTGTGAAAAAAGATTTATCAAGAACAGAAAGCGAGGAAAATCTCTTTCCTTCATAGCACAAAAATCATTCTTAGGATTGGCTCAGGGATTGGACAACTAAAACAAAAGTAAATGGCTGGAAAGTGTACCGGTCTTTTCCGAAATCTTTTATTATTATTATAATTATCATATTATTACTATATATTATTATTATGAGTATTATTGATATTATATTATTATATTATTATGATTATTATTATTATTATTATTATTATTATTATTGATTATTATTATTATTATTATTATTATTATGATTAGAAAGAATTCTATAGACAATGCTTCAAAGACATTAACTTGCAAAGAAAATGTTCGGAAGCAGAATTGACTTC
>NC_061097.1:57554757-57564757 GCF_015104395.2 Macrobrachium nipponense | reverse complement strand
ATAAATAACAACTCCTTTATTAAAGTTTTTTGAATTATATCATTTTCTTTTTAGTACCCCCAGGCCTCCTGTTACTCGTGTGCATTTGAATAAGTACCTATTTAGCTTTGCTTCGGTCAAAATATAACTATCTGTTTCAAGAGTTGTTTTTTTTTAAGATATTAGTTGCTCATTAGAACATTTTTTCTGTTTTGCCTTTTTTACGGCATCTGGTTTTTTCAAGTTTTTCTTTAATGTTGTAAATGTTTTTATTTGACTATGAACATGTGAGTTTCCTCTGAGTTTGTCCATTCAAAACATTGGGAGAGAATTATTATTCGCCTAAGTTTTCCCCGTCATCCAGTTTCTTCCCATCCTCACCCCCTCCTTCTATCCTCCTTCTATCTTCGCTCACACACCACACACACACATATATATATATATATATATATATATATATATATATATATATATATATATATATATATATATATATATATATATATATATATATATATATATATATATATATATATATATATATTATATATATATATATATATATATATATATTATATATATATATATATATATATATATATATATATATATATATATATATATATATATGTATATATATATATATATATATATATATATATATATATATATATATATATATATATATATATATATATACATATATATATATATTTTATATATATATATATATATATATAATATATATATATATATATATATATATATATATATATATATATATATTAGATATATATATGCCCTGCCGTACACTGGCAAAAGGCCCTTACCTGAGATCAGTTGGTATCTAGTAGCTTGTAACCGATAAGTTCCCTTTCTCTCTCTCTCTCTCTGTCTCATTTACCTATTCTGTCTAAGGTGCGTAAATGAATAATAAATTACAAAACTAAAGTTTATTAAGTAAAGTTTTAAACAAATCAAATGATAATGAAATTAGGAAGGTGGATATTAAACCCATCAAGCATTCATTACCACGAGGCAAAGTAATTAATTGCATGGCAAGCATGATGTGTGGGGACTAATTCCTGTCCCCCACCAAGTATCTAAACCAACCGACATTTCACTTAAGTCTGTTAACCATAACTTTCAAAGTCATTTCTGTCATTAGTTCTATTTTAAATGACAAACTCCCACATCGGCCACTTTAAATTCCCATTTATACAGAGGCATTTCTTCCCTAATTAATCGTGGGTCCCTTGAAACATTCTGCCAAAGAACAATTACCCTATATTAACGATAAAACTTGAAAAATGGCGATAACATCACAACATTTCATAACAGGTCAAAAATACTGATAAACAAAAGCTCTGAAGATAAATCACTAAACAATAACAGTAACATTTGTAAAAATTAGTACACTTTAAAGTTCAACATTTACTTTCAGCAGAGGGAAATCAACTCCCTAATGTGTCCTACAGACGTTCAGCCACTTTTGTTTTGCACAATGGAATGAATGACCATTCGCCAAAACCCACACTTAACCGATTTTGCAACAAACATATGAATATACATTTCTGTTTGACCCACCCAGAAATCCTATTAGAACCAGACCAAAAGATTACTTACAACTTAGATGGAAACCTCCTTCCTTGGACATGTGACACTGTATCCGGGCAATCTCCAAACAATGTTCGGGTCGCCGATGGTTAATTGCTGAATCAACCTCCGTTTCCACATGATTTGTTTCCAAGCGGCTTCAGAAAGATTGACACAGCTGAATCCTAAAGTTGACTGTATGCTGTGCGCTGAATGAACTCCCTAGACACCTCCAAGATAACTGAACATGAGAAACGTTTCTTTATTACAAATGCCTCCTTATTTATTTAACAGAGCTCGGTTAACCACCCGTGTCGTCCTCGACACGGACTGTCCTTATTCCCTTCTATGGTACAGACTCATGATTAACAGTCATACGTACTTTTACAGTCAGCTAATCCTTGAAGGAACTGAGTTTCTAGCACCTCAAGACAACTGCCACAACCAGGATCACCGTAATGACCAGTAATGCACCATTGGACGAAAGTATGGTTTGTCATCCACTCAACATAGACTATGTACTCTACCGGTGTCAAATGTGGCAATTCAGTAACCTCCGTCACAGAGATCCAAAACTCCATGCTGATAATGTACGTGCTGCATAAAGAGCTTCGCTAAGGAGCTGTAAATCCACTTAGTGAGGACAAGAAAGTCCTTAGACACAAGTCTGTACCCTCCATCGAAAAGTTGCAAACCCTCTAGAAAAAACCGAGACGACCTGTCGTGGCGCAGCTTCATCAGTCTGCATCCTCAATAAAGACTGATGAAGACATTTCTAATGACATCCTGTAGGCCTTGAGGAATAGTCTAAAGGAACAGTTCGCCGGAGTCACGTCAGACATCAATTGAAACTCACAACCCTTTGAAACTATATTCCAATTTTAATGCCATATGTACTGGGAAAAGGTTGTATCCTCGACCCCCATAGGTATCTCCACAATTAACCCCTTTCCATTAAATATAGGTACTGTTATTAACCCATAAGTGGCTATATAAATCACCACCAGTGAAAACACATTAAACTCCCAATCATAAGCTGCCTTCTTCAAATTAGACTCTAACACCCCCAAATGTAAATATCAGTTTAAAAAAAGAAAGAAAACTATTACCTCTTGCTCATCGGATTTAATCTCATCTAACAAAGAAAGAATTGGTCTCCCCAATATTAAAGTGTAGTGTGCACCTACTGGTAAAAAAGCAATTGTCACCTCTAAATCATCCTTGATCCCCTCAATAGTGAATTGCAACATATTATAAGTCTTCCTCAAATCTTTCTCTCGTTACAAATGGTGAAAAAGCCATAAGTAATACAAACAGTATTTTACTTCCGCTTTAAAAATAACCCATCTCTTAACCAAATGAAAAGAGTGCAAGGAAAATTACAAAACCCATATTTCAAAACTCGTTAACACAAATTAAACATTAAACTTTTTTTTTCTTAATCTTAGAAATGTGTGTTAACTTTATCACCCCCATATCCTCATCCAAAACTACATACCTGTTTCCCCTTTTCTCCTCTATAACCCGGAACGGGCTTTCAAACCTGATAGCTACCGCTGCCACCTCTGTTAAGACCTGTCGTACACTGATAAAACCCCTTTACTTGAAATCAGTTGGTATCTAGCTCTCTTTCTCACACCTTTACCTATTCTGTTTAAGGTAATCCTAAATTATAAAACTAAAAATTAATAATCAAGTTTAACAACGACTTATGGAAATTTAAATAATGAAAATTGGATATTAATCCAATTATAAGTATCACTCCGAAGCAAGCAAATAATTGCATTATCAAAATAGATACATGGGGATTGATTTCTGTTCCCACCAAGTCTCAAAAACAACCTACATTTCACTTAAGTCTGTAACACATAACTTTCAAAGTAACTTCTGTCATTAGCTCCACTCTAAATGACCACTTCCCATAACGGCCATTTTAAATGCCCATTTATACAGGAGCATATCTTTCCTAATTCATCATGGGTCCATTGAAACATTCTGTCAAAACATTATCGCGTTGCTACCACGTTTCTTCAGCATAGATCGAAGTCACAGAGTCAGGTACTAGTAAAATCCTTAGTTATGAACGATTTTCACATACGGCTGTAGGTTCTCTCTATGAAAAGATTCTCCTTTAAAACACCAAGAAAAATGCATTATCTCAGATCGGGTAGTCATTCTCATCAATCAGGCTACAATAAAATTATGTAAAGTTATTTCTCACGAATATTCAATTAAAAAAATTATTGATTGAAATATCTAAGATATAAATTTTCATTTTTTATATAAATAAACATAATAGTTTTCGACTCGTTATAAAACGTGAAGAAAACTCAGAGCTTTCTAGTCAATGTAGACCTCATGAAAATATTAATGAAATAAAAGAACCTCACTCTCAGAACCTCAATATGTTTCTCAAGACTTTATTAACCGGTAAGAAAAGGTTAAAGAGAGAACACCACAAACTGCCAGCTTTGCACTTGCTCCACAAGCTCAATTCATGAGAGAGAGAGAGAGAGAGAGAGAGAGAGAGAGATGCAATCCGGGCTGGGTTCTATGTCTGAAGCTTTCCTTCTTTTATGAGTACCTTGGAGACCACTTCTCCAGCCTTTGGTGGACTGTGCAGCATTTCTTGTTTATTCCAGTCTCTGTTCCCTTTACTCTCTCGCCTTTTTCTTAGGGCTTTAAATAACACAAATTGTGAAACCAAAATTAATTTTAAACATAAAATGTTAATTATGAACAGTACAAGCATGTTGATCATTAAAATGTATATACTTGTGGTATGTCTATATAATTATAGACTTTACATAATACCAAGTACATAATTTATGTACTTAGTATTACTTAAAGTATATTTCTTTGTTCTCTGCCGCATTAGGAGGTGCAGAGAAGTTGCTGATGTTAAGGATGAACAGGGAAAGCAGTTAACTGTAGATAAGTAATTAACTGACCTCAAGGAATGAAATGCGAATATCAAGACAGAGACTTAGAAGACTGGTGGGTTCCAGCTTTATTTTACACCTTCAGTGAACGCCATCCGTAACGAAAAGCTACAGGTATACATCGGGATTCCCCTCAGGCTCATGAGTCGCCTCCGCCGCTGCACTGTGTATTTTGTTTCGGTTGATCTTAGTTTCAAGTGCAATGCATTTCAGGAAATGTTTAACGTGTCTATTTTATTAAGAAGTTCACATCGCAAGCTTTCATAGCTGTGTATTAAATGAGAAACTGTTTCCCTGGATACTGCTGCTGTCATCAACCTGTATTTGAGGATATTGCTTCATCACTTGGGATCGCATATATAACAAAATAATAGAATAATTGGGATAAAATACTATGATTTAGATTAGATATAATTTCTTTTTTCGAAGTTTAAATTCAATAAGAATGTTATGATTGATCAAGTTCTTCTTGTTACCACTTGATATATCCTTATTAGAAAAAGATAGGGGCGTTTAATAGATGATAGAAAATGTTTGATTCAATTACTGATCTAGGAACAAAGGGAACTCTTAAATTCGCGGTGTCCTTATTTAATATCAAAATAAATGAAGCTGCTCTGGAACAACAAAACCAGTGATAGCTAATAAAATAGCATGTCACCGATAATGATGATAATAATAATGATAAAGGTGACACATCGTTTTTTTATTTGTTAAGGAATAATAAGAACACTATTTTGATGATTTGACTAAGAAGTATGCTTTCTGCGGTGGATAAATTCCTTTTATTTTCTATTCTGAACAGCCTTGCTCAGTGATTACCGCAGCAACATGCTAATGAAAACCAACTTTGGGCCTTGGAATCTAAGAGCAGAGGGGGATTGTAAGCAACGCAATTCGTTCGATATCCTGTGCTGTAGCTCCTTTCTCACGGGTTATTTAAGATAATAGGCATCGGGGTCCTGATTACATTCCATCCGGAGCAGAAACCCGCATTGACAATGTGCAGAGTTTCGTTTGAATGGAGCAGAATAGCCGACTGAGTCGGTTGCCTGGTAAAGCAGAACAGCATGGCACTGGTTGCAACCCATTGTGTTCTCTTGTCGTACTTGGCATCAATAGATAAGACTACATTTAAGCATCTAAACCAAAACTGGCTTTAGCTTGAAAAGTCAGCCTCTTAAGAACAGAATAACTGTTATTAAAAGGAAGTCATAGCCAGAGTAAGTGCAATCATATGCAAAAGAAAGAAAAAAATTTAGGTTACCAACTGAATAATAGATACATGTAGACATTTAGTTGATGGAACAAAATCTAAAAGAAAAAAAATGGTTGTTGCACGAGGGATGGTCCTATCAACGCAAAATCATACGAAATAGTCGATTGTAATACATATTTATGCTTCGACTAATTACCCATTAGAATGGAGAATCCTTGCAGTAGTAACGTCGACTCGTAGGAAGCGACTGTACTGCAGAAAGGATTTGCCATTGTAATGGGTCATTTGATGACGCAATCCCTTTAAGGACGAAAATAAAAGCCATCTCACAGAGCAATAAGCAGTATGTGTGCTGATAAGGAACAACGAACGGAGATTCAGTGCATTCATCGGTGTCTTTACAGATGAGAATAAATTGAATAAGACGTGATCATTTAACTTTATTACTATTAGTGATGGACGAGGGATATGAGGGAAAATTATACAATTCCTTCCTTTGACTCTAATATTCGTTTATAGATGATAGTTTCGTAGCCTTTAAAAGTCCAGTGTAGTTCTCGACTCTATGAAGAACATCGCCACCACTTTCTCCCTCTGCCTCACTAACAAATGTGATAACATTCTTTTCACCTACTGCAGATGCCATGTAATACAGAAAGACTCTCTGTTTCATTTCAATACATTTTGAAAATGTGAAAGCAAAGTTTACTTAAACAAATCTTGCGTAATAATCATTATTCAGTGGTAATTCAGTTGTATGTAAACACTTCAGCAAATCTTAAAGTTCAGTAGTCAACCCCTTTCTCCACTCTGGTTGTGCCACACTAAGAGTCAGCCATTAACCAGGCGCAAAAATCGCTGTTCAAGTCACTATGGCCACATTGGATGTTTCATAAACGGGATTGAAAATGCTCTTGAAGTTATTCATTCCGAGAGGGTCACCTACTGATATATTTGTTAACCAACCTTCAGAGAACCTGAAGCAACTTCACTTGGACACGGGAGAGAACATGGCCGTTTCCAAGGAAAGGTAGAGTCCAGCATCGACAGCTTCATCACAGTTTTTCACTATCTAGAAACAAATCTATATTTTTCTCAAATTTTATAGTATATACTTTTAATAAAATCATCTGTCCAATATTTCACCATCAAAAATAAGTTGGAATTCTAAATAACTTACGTGTAGAATTTAGAAATAAAGAGAGTAGGAATAAAAATGTCTTGACGCCTCTCTTCTGAAGTATCTCGGGGAAAGAAATTCCTTCACGTCAAATAAAATCAAGCTCACAAAAAACTCAAACCCTCATCTGTAATTCAAATTCCCCGTCTGCATCTTCCATCACTCAAGTCCTCTTTCAGGGACAAGATTCCAGCCTTTTATAAGGTTATGTAAAATTCATGAAACCTGTTTTCTTTTGCGTTTTATTCTCTGTGAGTGTCATGTTTTATATGCTAAGATCCACTTTCCTTCAAAACAATTATGGTTCTGTCATAGTTTCGAGTTATGAAATCCAATATAAATAGGTTTATGACTCAACATTATCTTTATTGCGACGTCTACGATAATGAACGAAAATCAAGACTGAAAGTAGTATAGCATTAATATACAACATCCTCAGAAAGAACTGTGAATTAATGCTCTAGATAAATTAGTCAGTTTTAAAGTGGCAAAATTTCATTTGCGAAAATGTTAGTTTTCATACTCCTTTAGAAGAAAATGTATATAATGTCATATACAGTCTTTAAAAAAAATACATAAATATATATATATATATCTATATATATATATATATATATATATATATATATAATATATATTATAATATATAGTAATGGGGAGATTCACGCATTATTCATTTGGTAAACGTGTATGTAGCTCGAACGTCAGGCAAACCAATACACACAGCCTTTCTCTCTCCCTCTCTCTCTCTCGGCAACTCCTCTCTCTCTCTCTAAACAATCTCTCTCTCTCTCTCTCTAGCACCGACACCTCTCTCTCTCTCCACCTCTTTTTCTCCATTCTAACAGGTAATGAAAATGAGAGAGTCGCATCATCAAAATAAACATTTATTAACAGTGAATAAATAATGAATCAATTCTATTAAAACCCCAACAGTAAAATGTCTGACCGTATGCAGTCACCAAAAAGTCTACACCCCTCTGGGACTCCATGTCCCTCCTCATTGCCAGAACCGTCTGTTTCAAAGACACAGAACACATCCCGGTAAGTACACACACAAGATTAACAATTAGAGATTAACAATCAGACATTACCACAAAATGACAAATAGGTAACAAGCCAGTCTTTGGCTAAAGAACTTCAACACTCACCCAAGCAACCGGACCATTTCACTCACTATTCCCAAAAACACTTAGGCACCGCCATCGTGGCTCTGCCTTCCTCTCGAAGACACCTCTATCAAAATCCCCCATAGACTCGGGTATTCAACATTATTAACAGAAGAGGCGCACACGCATTTACGAACACACAGTTCGTTAACGCCTCACGATTACTGGCCGCAACCAGTTTCACAAAGGCACTTTGAGAAGAGTTCATGAACTTAGTACATTGACTTGTCTAACTAAGCAGTTTTATCTCACGCCACCCATAGAAACTCATTCATCAGCTTTCTCGGGTCGTCGCCTCTACTCTGTTCTTCACATTCCATAGGTCACAGAGAACACACAGACAATATATTATTAATAAAAAACCCTAGGCCTACATATAGATAAATTAAATATATATATTATATATAATATATTATATATCTATATATATATATAGATATATATATCTATATATATATATATATATATGTATATTTTACATTCATATACTGTATTCACTTAGTCTCGTTTGTTATTCTTATGATGATCTGACTCTTATTTGGAATTTATTATTGTAATAGAACATGTGTCTAAATTCGTTTTTTTAAACTGATGAAAATGACTAAAGTTGTTGTTTTTTACCTGCCCAACGGCAGTTTCAGAAGTTTTTTCACGGCAATTATCAGGGTCAGTAATTCTGCAATGATATCGCAATTCCTTTTAAAGTCCAGTAAAATAAAAAGATAACAAATATAAATTTTCTCCTTCTGCGATTTTCGTTTCTCCTGACCGAATTAGATGTTCCACCTTTTCCCTGGAAGTCGGCGTCATTCCACTTGCAGAGCAGAAGGTAACCCATCGAACGAGACTGCATCCTGAAGCATCTTTGAAGACGCTGAAACCTGGCCACCCACATCCCAGAGAGTGAAAGGTCTGTTACTAGAGGCATGCACAAATTAAATTTCATTACCTTACCCTTATGTGCGGTAATCATATATTTGTTTACATCTTAATGAACATTTTGGTCATAACAGTTCACCATAAAAATATGTTAATTATATTGCAGATAATCTACTGGAAAGCCATAAAAATATATCCACAGTGTACCAAAAATAGGTTAACTGTTTCAGTCGTTATTTCTCAGACGCTCCCTCCAGCTGTTTTATGGTTTTATCAAGATATTAACCTTAGATTCTTTCATAAAGTAAAGACATAAACGTACACAATAACAAGTACCGTTGTAGTAATTTTATAAATAAAGAAAGCACTGCTTCGCTGGAAGGCTGGTAATTAAGTTCCACGCAATTATTCAGACAGTGATATAGTAGCAACAAGGAACGGAACAAGGCCTATTGATTCTCTTAATTAACATCCCACTGTTTACATTAACCCTGGAATGGTAGACCCGGGTCTGAGAGGCCCGGCGTGTTTTTGCAATTTTTCAGTTTAGCAACTTGTTGATGCCGGATACCCCTTTCCTTCCCAACAGCTTTCTAGGTTTTGATGCTGGTGCTAATTCCGTTTTTTATCTCTTCCTGTCATTCAAGTTACAACGCACTAACGTCGCGTTCGGGTCTCTGAGACCCAGGTCTACTGTTTGTGGGTTTCACAGGGTGATGTCCATTCAGAATATACATATATAGCAAACAAGCCTGCAAAATACAGTATACAGATCATAATGATATGTGATAATGCATCACATTATATGCTGAATGCCATGTTATACATAGGCAAGCACACAAAACTCCGACGTGGGATGTCACTAGGACAGTACGTCATACGGGAGTTTATTGCACCTTACAGAAACACCAAGAGGAATGTGACTAGTGGCAACTGGTTCACCTCGGTGCCACTAGTGAATGACCTGTTGGGCAACTATTAACTGACGTATGTAGGAGCTCTCCGTGCCAACAAACAGGAAATTGCTGTGGAAATG
>NC_061097.1:57538747-57554257 GCF_015104395.2 Macrobrachium nipponense | reverse complement strand
TTTCAGTCTTTCGAAAATCAACTAACATTGCCTCTTTTGTTCGTTATTACTCCAGTCACCATCAAAATGTTAAATTCTATGTTTTTTGCTGGTGGGGATGTTCTTAAGGGCTTTATCTGTCAATAGCCCGCTGTTTATTGACGCTGAGATTATAACTATTTATGATATTGCTTTGACACTTAAATACCCAAGGTCTTTTGTAGATGTGACATGGAAAAGAGCTAGAGGAATATTTTATTTAACTAGTGACAAACTTGAATTTGGTAAGCATAACGTTCTGAATTACCCTATGACGAAAGGCTTTGAGAAATTCCTCGAGTTTAAAGCTTTTTAACATAAATGTTGGTTTCAGTAAAAATTAATGTCAAGAGTTCAGTAATAAAAAATATTCCTGAAATTCCTTGTAAAAAGTGTGATAAAGTATATTTCGGACAAACTGGAAAATCTCTTTCACAACGAATCTAACAGCACTAATATTCTGTGAGAACTGGACAGTTATCGAATGCATTATTCGTACATATGAGATATTTAGATCATCCTCTTAACTGGAGTCAGCAAGATCTTAATCCCATTTAATGACACAGTTAAAAGGAAAATCATTGTTTTCTTCTTTCATCAAGTCAAATAATTGAAGTATTCTAAATTTAAGTCTTGGGTTACTTAATAAAAAGTTGAATGAAATTAAGCAATAAAAAAAGTTGTAGATAAATATAAGCATAATAAAAAAGGTTGTAGATAAATAAAAGCAACAAAATTAATACACTCAGTTTTTACATGTTTTGTAGTTTCTGTTGGGGTTAAATCTATG
This sequence comes from Macrobrachium nipponense, assembly GCF_015104395.2. NCBI lineage: Eukaryota > Metazoa > Arthropoda > Malacostraca > Decapoda > Palaemonidae > Macrobrachium > Macrobrachium nipponense. The sequence goes on along the minus strand of NC_061097.1, from coordinate 57,553,449 downwards.
TTTAAGTTTGTGACCGTGTGATATCCGATAATCCTGGATTATCTCTTTGATTTTTACCCTTTTGACAATTACCCATCTGGTATTCTTGATCCTTTTGTTTACCAGGTAACTTTCTTTCTAACTGTATTTCATTCGTTCCTTGACAATGTCTCAGTAAAGACGAAAGTGCTTGGATTTCTGCCTATCATTTTTCCTATGGCAATTAATTATCTAATGAAGTCACGTGCATCTACTGTCATTTTTAAAGCAAACACACACACACACAAACAAACCACACACACAAACACACACAAACACACACACACACACCACACACACACACACACACATATATATATATTATATCTATATAATATATATATAATATATATATCTATATATACATATATATATATATTATATATATATATATATATATATATATATATATATATATATATATATGTGTGTGTGTGTGTGTGTGTGTGTGTGTGTGTGTGTGTGTGGATATGGATATTATTATTGGATATTATACAGTATAATATAATAATAGATCCTTTCTTCGCTCCATATTCCAGAATAGCAGTAATAGCACATTTCCGAAGTTAATATGGTGCCTTGTTGCAAAGCTTCAGTTGAAGGACAGCATAAGGGACCTTGTACAACAGTTACCTCCAGTCCACACTTTTGCAGGTATAAAACTTCCAAGCCTCTCTTGCTGGGATGGTAACTTCACTTCATAGAAGAGCACTTTTGGGTCAAAGGCTAATGGAGTTTTCCTAAAAATAAATAGAGGTATAGTTGAGGACGCCTTGGAACAGCCAAGGAGAATTACTATGTTGTCCGAATAAGAGTACCTAAGACGTCCCCGTTCTAAGTTTGGAAAGACCATCTCAATGGGGAAAACACGTAACCCGAAGACAACTGCTGGACTTAACAGTGTTTTACCCATAAAACTGCAGTGTGATTTGGAAGGACATAACAAATTCATTGTTTATGGGTTTTTCTTGGTTTCGCTATCAGTTTTTTGACTGCTTCTTACCAGACTGCTATGATTTGTTTTAAATCTTTATCTGTCGCTGGCAACTCATTTGGAGAGAGAGATCTTGGTAAGAATAAATAATAATCTTTTACTGCTTTGGAAAAAAATCGTGAAGTTCATTACTCTTGCGAGTTGTAGACTTCAGGGGGTCTGCTTGAATTGTAAAGTTGACTGTACAATTGGTACCGAATGTCAAATCGAACAGAGAATGTGACTGCTTGAAAAATCGAATGAATGAACGTATGAATGAATGAATGATGAATGAATGGCTACATCGATGATAATTTGTGGTTACATCAAAACATCAGAGAAAAATTGAAATATAACAAGACGTCATAAACTCGTTCACAGAAAGAAAATAATCCTGTAGAAGTTGCATGGAATTGCAAGATTACATGGTGAATTTCCTTTTTGGCAAGTTAAATGAATAGGGAAATAAATAGATAATCATTTTGAAAACCCAAATGGGTAAAGACGGAAAATACAAAGCCAAATGAATAAGCAATGAAGAAAACGAAAAACGAAGCTTAAATAAGAATACATAGTTGATTATTACCACTTTATGTATAGAATTATACATAAAGAAACATTTACTATTTTTTTCATTATTCGGAGATATCCGCAATAAAGATGGTCAATTCCTTCTTGTCTCCAGTCCTCATTTGGTAACCTACGAATCCTCTCAGGATATATGGAACTATGATCTCCACTTTTCGTCTTATTGTTATTTCATCTATAGGTTTTTTTTTTTTTTTTGCGCGTCTCTCTCCTCTCTCTTCTCCCAGCTCATCTCTCTCTCTCTCTTCCTCTCTCTCTCTCATCGAATTAGAATTGAGCCCTTTTGTCTGTCCTTATTTACAAAAAGCAATCCCTAAATGTATGGTCTATGCATTAGTTTCGTCCTACACTCTATTCCTCGCTACCTTGAATTTCTTCCTTCCCTTTACTGCAAAGATGTGGAACTGTCTTCCCTGAGAACCTTTTGCGTGATGAACCTTAGCCTGAAGAGGCTGAACACTCTTTTAAATAGCATTTAATGGTCTAACTTAGTTATCATTGCTTGAGTTTATTTTGACCTAATAAACCCATATTCTGTATATTTTTCTGATACAATTTTACTTCTTTAAATATTGCTAGAAAGTTTAAGTTTTTTAATGAAAACTTTTGTTTCAACATTTTACTTCAATTTTTAGATCCACAATGAAATGTCTGTATGTGTTCTTTTAAGGCTGGTGACTACTACAGATAGCACGTTTTACTATGAATAATGTCTTTGCTATCGGACACCATATACATATATATATATATATATATATATATATATATATATATATATATATATATATATATATATATAGTATAGTATTAATTGAATTGAATAGTATAGAACATTAAATAACTTCCCACTGACCGTTTTCCTGATATTTTGTACTAGGAAATATCTCCCAAGGTTTTGGTGTTCGGAGAGTTTGTCTTAAAAAAAGCCATGACAATTAAAGTACAGTGAAGTGGGAAGTATTTCAAGCAGAAACTCTACCGCCCTAACCGCGACCTGAAGAACAACTATAACGGTTTCCTTAGAGGTTACTGCTAGGCATGAGAGTTTTATGTGCGTTATTTTTGTCTAATTGTAAGCGGATGTTTCTTTGCTCTCATGAGGTAAGGTAGTTGAAGCTGTATTGCCAGTGGCATTTTATTCTTTAAATTCCGTTCCATTAGGAGGCTTTTTGGGTTACTAACTTGAATAGCTACCTTTATAATTGTCGAGTTTATTGAATGCAAAGATGGTTGAAAAAGCAATGAATGAAAGGAAGGTAGAATATGAGTATTCACAATGTAAATGATCACGTAGTTCCGAATAACTGATATTTCATCTATAGATTCGAGCATATTACATGACCTAAGTATCACGATGATCGGGAACATGCAGATGGTGATGTAAAGTATAAATCATTAAACTTTGCTCAGTAGAACTATAGTCAACTCTATAAAATTGTTTAAAGGATTTTCCTTTCGTAATGGTAAATCGATCCTCGTACACTCTAACGCCTATAAAATGGTTTATGATCCATAAACTTGTCATTTCAGAGTGGGTGAAGTCTTTGAGAAGGGGACGGTCGACCAGATAATAACCTAACTCCATAATTGGCCTTCGATAATGCATTGATAAGGAAACGTTCATAGCAGCCACAATAATGGAATTTCCTTTTCGGGAACCAATAAAACAATCTAAAAAGCCTTTTCCTCGCAAATAATGAAGCGTGAAATTACTTTTTTATATTTTTTATAAATGATTTCATAGTCATTGAAGTTTTTTTTCAGGGAACAGTAAAATTCATTTTAAGGTATGGGAGGGAGAATAAAATATTAATCACAAAGGGGAAAATAGTAAAAGTCAACCTGACAATTTATCTGAGTGAAATTTGTTGGAATTCTGTGAAGGGCAGCTCACCTCACAAATCCTGCGCCTGGGATTTTTCTGACGGATGCGGATCTAGGCTACTTTTGCTGTTTAAGCGATTTTCAACATAATCCAGGAGTGACATCACACACATATGCAGTGCGTTTAAAATGAAAGATAAATTCAGAAATCATATAGTGCCGACGCTAAAAGCCTGAAAATTCTTGCTACTTTTGGGGTGTTCCCAGGACTCATGAACTCTTCGCTAAAATAAATAGACAGAAATGAGAATGGGTTTTCCATCAGATGTTTTCAGGTGGGTCTCTCTACTCATTTGTAATGACTCGAATTATTCATGGAATGCAAAGTGAGTTTTAAGGACGCGTTAATATGTCCTTTCATTAAGCGCCAACGCGGAAAGCAACCCGACAGAAAAGAGCAGAACGTTATTCCTGTTTTTCGTTAACAAAACTTAATATATTCAAAACTAAATCCAAAAGAATTCTAGTACGGCAACATCTCCCATTTTCATAGGGAATTAATTATTTTCATTCCTCTCTGTAAATAGTTTTTTTTTATTTGTTCAACAAGTTTTCTTTAGGTTTTACTCGTCTAACAACCAGTACATGCTGGTATTCTTGTCGAGTTTGCCCAGAGAGAGAGAGAGAGAGAGAGAGAGAGAGAGAGAGAGGCGATTGTTTTAGCATAGATATCTTCCTTTAAAAAGATCATTATCAGATCGATACATGATTTGTCATTTTTAATAAGAAACCAATAAATATTTCATTATTAAATTTTAGCAGACATCTAATCGTCATATATATTTTTTTTCATAATAAAAAGAGTCCCTTTTCCTTCTGCAATAGAGCTCTAAAAATTTCTGTTCGAGCTTTCGAATTCGTTGAGAGGTCCAACCTTTAACCATCCTCCATTTTCAATGGTCTCATTGGGGCCCTATGAATCAAAACTAAGAATTACTCATAAGCAATTGCTGTTAAATGAACTTGATTCCTTTTCCTGAAGAGCACAAGCTAATGTCTTATTTCACTGCCCCAGGAATCATAACTTTTATACGTGGAAGTTTACTTCCTTCTCAATTAGGAATACTAGATGGAGATGGCATGAGTTCCAGTGACCACTTGTGGGGACGAAAGCTGGCACAGCATTCCAGAAATTGAAACGACTTCTAAGGAACCTAATTCCTTTCAGTCATTACCCTTCTAGAAACTCGCCCAGGGGCCTTAAATCTAGGAGCGGGCGCCAGAGTGAGTGACAAATGAATCATCACTATCGCTAAAAAGGGCAAACTAATTAAAATATTTAATTTAATTGATAAAGGGACACGTTTCCATTTTATACTTTGGAGGGAATTATAACGACCAATTAAGCCTTAATATATTATCTTTTTTGCTTGTCTCCAAGATGGTGTCAGTACTAAACTAAATGAATTTGTGCCCATCTAACGTCATACGTCAGTTACCGATGCAGAGTATAAAGACTCATTCTTATTTCCCATAGTAAAAATTGTGTTTTTTTTTTTGGTCAAGATTTCCTCTTCGGGTATTAATGACTGTTGAAATAAAAAAGAAAATATATTGGTAGTTTTCATTTAGAATTCGAGACCGGTTGTAAACTTCAATTAGATGTGAGATATAAAGCCGATAAAGTCTTCTTAAATATATACGACTCCATATTGGTGATGCTGGCTGAAAATTAAAATATTTTTTAAAAAATTTCAAAAATAAATGATCTTTCTCCTCTCTTATTTCACTCGTTAAAATATTTCCAAACTTCGTCGTACGTAGTAGCTGCGAATGAAGATTAAGTGCATAATAAAAAAAAAAAAAAAAAAAAAAACAATGTAAAGAAAAATATATAATTTTGTGAATCAGTGTTTTTTCTCCGATGTTTTGTCTACAAAGGGACATTAGCGCCGAAAAGAAAATTTTGGGAAGGATCTGCATCATAATCAGGTCTTGAATAATAATTTTCACTAAAATTAGAATGGGGTCGATGGGAAAGTCAAAAAAGGGTGGGGGGAATATAAAAACCGAATTATTAGAACCGTGTTAAATTAGATTTATGTTAATATCACCAACGACTATTTGGCATCATTAGTACCAAGTAACCAGTATATATAAAATTTTCTGACAGTGTTATACCATGAAACAAGTCATTCAACCAATAATAAAAATAATAATAATAATAGTAATAATAATAATATTCTATCATTATCATTTATAGCATACAGTCTACTTACATTTCGCCGTTAAGAATACAGATACGCAAAAATATTGTTCATCAATAAGAGCGTCTGAGAGGATCACAGATTTAAGAAAATCTCTATATCTTATAAAAACGCCTCCGTCAGATTTGCAGTCATTGCTTGAGCTTTCTATCGTTACACTAGACAGATATCAGAAATAAAAGACAAAAGGGGAATCAGTGGACAATGGGAATCAGTCATTGTCAACGGAACGATGAGTTGACAACAGACGGGGGAGTGAAGGGAAGCTGGAACACATTCCATGATTAGAGTAGCGTGACGAAACAAAGAATGAAAAGAAAGATAAAAAGAACAAGGTTGGTTATTCATTTTAAGTGCCTGGGATATTATATACACATTTAATACAAATCATTATTTGCAAACGTCGTATAATTCCCAAATATTATTGATATAATAATTTACCAGTGATTTGCTCGGTTTTTGGTTCTTGATAGTTGTTATTTTCCAACCACTCTTAAGTTTTTGGAATTCCTACAACCCTTCTTCTTCGATAGGAAGTCCTTCATCCAAGCCACTATTTTCCTTTTACGGTCAATATCACTATGAAACGGTGGCAAGAGAAACAAAAGTAAGCGAAACATGGATGAATAATTCTAATTTATGTCATCAGAAACCCAATTGCTGACTATAATTTAAGAAAGTAATATAAAGCATGCACGTCTTAAACTTTCACTCTTGGAGAGATCAATCCAAGTTTTCCTGACCAACTTTTCGTACGAACCTTCAAGTCAGTTCTTCAATAATGAACCTGGAATGCGATCAGATTTAGTCCGGTCACCTGAACTCCCCAGCTGACATTTGGGAATATCAATGATAGATTTAAAGACTAGATTCAAATATCACGAGACAAGATGAACAAGAAATCATATCGAATTTCCATATGCAGGTCCGATTTCTTATTAGAATAGTCGATATCAGCTATGATAATTAAGGATACTGTGAATATTTCCCAAAGTGATTCGAAGTAAGCAGGTACTCATTATTGAAATAATTACACGCGAGAAAGCGTCTCCTCTTGAAAATCTTCACTTTATCGTCGTCAGTAGAAATAGGGGTTTTATTCTTGATTTTGCATGAAATTAGACATACAGGGCCGTCAAATGAAATTGAAACAAAGTAATAAAAAAAACAACCATGCACACAAACACACATATTCATCCATACGTAATATATATCTATATATATATATATATATATATATGATATATATATATATATATATATATATATATATACATATATATATATATATATATATATATATATATATAAAGATATATATATATATATATATATATATATATATATATATATATATATATATATATATATATGGTGGGCAAATTCCACTTCATATATCAAAATGGTAACACTGGCCGACCTGAAGACTGAATTATACTCGAACCACAAAAATAGTCTTAATTACAAAAGACTATTACACCCGATGAACCTACTACATAGAAAATGGATCTTTGAAACTACACTTGGCTAACTGAAATAAATCCACAAATGGAAAAAAATAAGGGGCATTCTTCGAACCCAGATATGTTCGTTCCACTAATTAAAAAGTCACATGGTATAAAATAGTCCCTTCGTTCCGCAATACACAATCATGGGCCTATCAAGAATGACAAATCAATCGGCCCGCAGAGACCGACAGGTTCCTGTCACAAGGAAATACGACCCTCATTAAAGCACATAAAATAATAATACATCTCATAAATGGATCATCATAAATGAAATATAGAGACAAAGAGGTTCACTGCATCGCCACATTAGTAGTGAAGGTCGGGAGAATGTAGTCACTACAAAAAAAAAAAAAAAAAAAAAAAAAAAAAAAAAAAAAAAAAAAAAAAAAAAAATTTGCTTCTCTATGGCCATGTTTCAGTCTCCCTTGTGGTCTTTCACGCCACCTCGTTTGTATTTAGGACTCGACAAACAGTGAACAAAAATTCTATGCAAATACAGTGTTTATGTCACGTCTACATAACAAGTTCTTAAACGGGAAGATTACATGGCGACACTGATCATTTATTTGATAACTTAGAAGATCCCCCAAAAAACAACAGGTTTTCTATGTTCTAGTTCTTATGGATTAATAATTGATCTGTCTCAAAAGGTAAAATCTACCCTTAGATGGTTCCGCCTATCGGAACAAACTCTCATGCAAATCTTCCGTTCGGAAGATACCCATTAGTAACTTCTGTTGTGGGGAAAATTCCGTGGCACACCCAGAGTTAATGTTCAAGGTGACCCGATCCAGTGAATCTCGCTAACGTAGAAACATTTCTTTGTGTCCGTGAAAGCCAATGGGGACGTCTATCATTTCACAGGACATCAAGACAGTCCTATGCACCTACATAAGTACTGCATATCTACCCTTATCTTCCCTCGCCCCACACAATATATTCGAGTTCGATTTTCCTCACCGGAAATAGGGGGTTGGCCATTTGGCTTTAACGTCGGATTCCAGGTTTGATGGTAACAATTGTATGCATGATTGTGAAGAAATAAAAAAAAATTATTGAGATTTCACAGCTACTTCAGATATTACATACATACATACATACATACATACATACACATATAGCAATTGATACACCAGCAGGGAAGCACCACATACATATCAATAATGACACGAAGGCCAAAATCAAAACCGGAACAGCATTTTACACAACTTTATTGGGAAATTTTTCGAGCAGATCTCTCACTCGTTATCAACCTACAAATTGAAATGGTATTGACATTGCAATTTTTATAATAAAATTCACAATGATATAGCAAATTACTATAAAAAACAAAAATACGTATAAAAGATGGTAAATTATAAAATAACTTCAAAAGAGGTTAATAAAAATAAACAATAAAACAAATACAATGAAATAAAAAGAAATGCAAAATTTAAGTCACAAAAAAGGATCTAGTCAAAACGCAGACTAAAAAACACAAATCTGAGGTTCCAGCCACAGTTCTAGCCAAAGAAAGTTTTATCTTGATGAGGTATAGTACCTACTTATAAAATGTCTAGGTCTGTATCAAACTGAGCATTAATTAAAACAAAAAAAAAAATCTCCAATGTGTAAATGGTGACTCAGTCTCCTCGCTGTGTTCTCTAATTACACTGTAACTAGGCCATTGAAGAGAATTGCCTGTATTAAATGACTTACCGAGGTCTTCAAACCATCTCATCAAACCTGATCCGGTAGTTTTTTTTCCAATGGAAGAGGCATCATAACCACTACACTGCCATTTCTGGATCAGATTAAACCGAAGGCTTCTTGGTATTTGGGTCTTTAATTTTAAAGAAATTACTTAATTTATTTGCAAAAGTGAAACATATTTTGATAGCCAGGTGAGAGTAACCAATGGACAAAATATAATTTCATTGCGTTTTTAAATCCTAACTATGAGTTCCAGTAAAGGATAAAAGTCAGTCAATAACAGGTTTCTTTATGTTAGCGATAGTTTTGGGTTGCATATCATTACGAAGTTGTTTACTATATAATATATTGTAAGATATTTTAGCCATCCCCATCTCCAAATAACGTAAAATATTCATAATTCAATACAGATTTTAATCACCCCTTAAAATCTCACAACATTGCTTTTGAGGGATTAACTCCAAATCATCTCTTTTTCCACTTTGACTGCGCTTGCCTTGCTCTTCAGGTACCAGAATCAAAGGTACACCTGGCTGAGAGAGAGATTAATCGTCGCCATATTGGAAATTGGCACATGTTAAGCACATGTGGGTCACAGGTCTGATGTTTGAAACAGATATGATCAGGCATCTGCGATTACTCAGGCGCCTCCTTTCCTTTTTTGTGAACTTCTGATTTCATTGATAATTTTTATCTAGGTCAAACAAAAAGCATATATTCATTAAACAAGACATACAGTCTCTATGATCTGGTCGTTCTTTCAGACGTAGGCTACGATTTTCTTAAGGCTCGTTTAAACATAACTAGGTATGCATTGTAAATAACGAAGTTAACAGCACTTTCCCAGAGTGATAGCAAAGCAAAGATAAAGGTCGTTGAGTAAAGGGAACATTTGGAAGTAAAAAAAAAAGAAAGAAATCGAAGACAAATACACAAAGAATGGAGCATCAAATGGAGCCCAGAAAACTTTTCATTGAGGCTCTTTCCTCTCGCCTTTTTCCTTTTTCAAGGACGGACCAGATCCAAGATTATACAAACTTCGGGAGGAAATGCAAATCAATTCGCTATGCGAGGGGGAAAGGAGTGTGGGGGAGGGAATGCACCTAAGGGAATAAAAGGGGCGGGATGAACACAAAAGAATGAGCGGAAAGGCATAAGAGAAGAAATTTAGAAAAAACTTGTTCCATTAAATTATTCGGAATTCCTATCCTTTGCTCTGGTCCATTTTCTAATTAGATTGCATCAGTTCAAGATATGCGAATTGTGTTATCCGGTCCTCGGTATAATAGATAAAAACTGGTCTTTTTCTTTTTTTAACGTAGTTTCCATGAACAGATATAATAATAACCAATACTTTATCAACATAAACAGCGCAAGACATGATGGCCAACTGTTACCTCACTAAATTCTGGCTGGTTCAAAACAGGGTACTGCAACCTACAGCACATAAGGTACAGGAAATGCTACAGTACCTAGATGATAAAAAAGAAAAGAAAAAAAGAAAAAGAAAAACAGGGCGATGACATTGGGGTGCAGAGCTGCTGGCAGGAAAAGGACAAATTCAAAAAAGATTTCAGTACTGATTGCAGATGGTCACAATAAATGAAGTCTATAGATCTTTGTCTCGTAATTGTGAAACTTAAAAATACTGACCTCACAAGCGCTGTCGGGTATCATTATGACGTCTATGGATAAGGGAATCGCTTGTCTTTAAGACCTCTGACTTATATAGGCTTTCATCATACAACCTCCTTCGTTTTATTCTTAATTCCTAGTATATATCAGTTACACATCCACTCTTTCAAAGATATAAGACTTATCGGAAATTAGTTTATAGAATCCCTTCCCCAGAAGTCCTCAGGATACAATTCCACCTTTCTCTTGATATTTGTATTCGCCAACAATGAGAACAACGCTCATAATGTCTATTATTTTAATTGTCACCTCCATTCACAGAAATTATGTTTCATGTTAATTATGTAAATGTTTCAGATGAAGAGCTGTATTCCCCCAAATATCCAGAATAATGCAGATGCAACGATGCACATTGCAAAATCTGATATCATTACACACAATGAATGTTAATACTGCAGAGATGATGATAATTTAAGGAAAAAGAAACTTTGAATTAAGTTCACAGTATTGGTAATTCTCGTGAAAATGGATGACGAAGACGTAGAGAGTCAAGAGGATGAACATGGAATCAGCCAATGGCTTCTCAACGATCAGGGGAGAACTCTTGGAATAGGCTTTGGACTGCCTCTCTTATAGCTATGAAGAAATTAGAGTAATATGAACTCAAGTGAACTAAAAAACTGCAATTATGCTAATAATATTTTCATCTGGATTAGCTGAAGAAGGAGATAAAAATTGCTCTGAATAGAAAAACATACCACTGATCACACAGGTAGAATCAGAAAGTGGTAGAAAGTGTGTTTTTGCTCTTATATCGAGCAACCTAATTAAAAGGAGATGACCAATTTCCGAAGTAATAATAATAATAAAATGATAAATAGATAATGTAATTTTATGAACATTCATACCAAGATATTAACATTAATATTCCTAAAGTAAATAACAATTACGATAAATGACGACAGCTTCAAATATCTTCCAGGCACAAATAGGTACGGAAAGTTTTGGAATATAATATTATCTCTTTGAAGAACAGATGCAGTAAGGAGAGGAGTGTGAGGAAGTAAAAAAAAAAAAAAAAAAAAAAAAAAAAAAAAAAAAAAAAAAATAAAAAAAAAAACAGAGAGAGAGCGAGAGAGAGAGAGAGAGAGAGAGAGACGCGATTTCAATGAATTATTAAAGTTATCTTTAAAGTACACCTCTATCTTACGTAAATCACTGAATAGTGAATTTCAGTAGATCAAAAGTCAAAACAAAATATAATAACAATAAGAAATATATATTTATCTTGAAAACAAATCTATATTGTTCAACTTGCTTCGATACCTGACTGCATCATGGATTACTGTAAAACAAGAAAGACAAAATCTGCTTTGGATTCACAATGAAAAAATGAAAAGAGATTTGTTCATGACATGTTATATTCATCCAGCACCATACGTACACCATAATAAGAGTTCCTGTTATTGAACAACTCATTATTTATGGAGCACAGAGATTATGAATATTTGTAATTTCTATTGGATAAGATTCGTTTGTATTAATCAATAACTATAATTATTACCATACAGAGAACAACTGTTTGTTTATTTTACTAAACTGAGCTCATACCGTTTGGCTTTAATATATCCACGTCTACTGAAAGATTCTATTTCATTTCTTCCTTAATATAAAAACGGAAACATGCTGGAATAAATTTATTAAAGTCAGTTTGTAGAACGTATTATATGAATTAGAAAATGGAGAACAAGGAAATAAAATGCCAGATGAGCTATAAAGAGAAAAGCGAAACTTCAAAATCAGAGAGTGAAAATAATATACAAGAATAACAAATATAAAAAGGGCAAAAACCCTGAAATGGGATATTTGCAGAGCAGAATAAAATGCAGGGTATCAGAATCGATAAAAGCGTTAAAACAACATCGGAACAATGACAAGTAAAATGGAGGGAAACTGGGAATCAGTTTGTCTATTTAGCTATTCAAACAAACTCCAGGAACTTTTATATTTATTCTGACGTGTAACTTTCAGCTTCTCACCAATCCTACGCCTTTTCATCGGCATTTTACCCAAAGTGAGATAACACTGATTGCAGATGGTCAGGCTGTAAAAAAGAGGTCAGGGTGAAACTACATCAAGGCACAGTACAAAAATGAAGGTCCTTCTCCCCTTCCGTATATCAGGTTCTACTTAGATTTAACGCTCGATAGACACCAAAGGAACATTTATTTCATTTTATATTGAAGGTGAATCTCCCCTCCCGACTTTTGGAGTGAGTAGTTAGTGAGAGGCAGAGTCAAGGGGCCATTCCTATTTTACTGACACAAAATCCCTGAGAGGTCAAAAACTCTTGCGAGTATAAAAGTCGCATTTGACACTAGGGAAAACGAAGAGATATCATATACAGCCAGATGTGTTTTCTCGCACCTGGAAAATGGTTAACAATCCTATAAACAAATTAGGAAGGTAGTTCTTTACATATGGTTGGAAAGCTTGTAATGTCTGACATGCGTTAGTAATTTCAGTGCTAACAATGTCATCTTTTACGAGTGCCAGTAGGAACTAGAGAAGCCCATGCCGCACTTGTGGAACCACTAGAATGAGCCTTATTTTTTTAAATTTATCAACTAAATTCAGTTTTTTCTGTTTTGTGCAGGACACAAAACCCTTTAGGCAAAGTCCATATCGTCTGAGCCCAGAAAAAGCAGAATCTGTGAGGAAGGAAATTAGTTACATGCTAGGTAATGATTCATAGTACCTAGCGAGAGTAAATGGAGTTCCCCGGTAGTTCTGGTGAAAAATGAAAATTGATCAGATAGATTGTGCATTGATTTTGCGGAAATTAAACAGTGTAACTAAGCAAAGCAATTTTCCCTTACCCAGGATTGATGATTGCTTAGATAGAATCGGAAATTCCAAATTCATTTCAAGCTGGATTTGGCTAAAGGTCATTGGCAAGTACCTTTAAGTGATCGAGCCCGGAAAAATATCCGCCTTTATAACGCCATTGGTGGTCAGTTTCGAGCCCAAAGTTATGGCTTTTGGCTTGAAGAACGCAGCCAGTACCTTCCAAAGGTTAACGAATAAAGTTTTAAATGGTATCAACAACTGTGTCGTGTACTTAGATGGTCTTGTGATATTCTCAGAGACTTGGGAGGACCATGTAAGGATTATAGCAAGAGTCTTGGAAGCCCATACAAAAGCGAATTTCGTTCTTAATCTAAGGAAATGCGAATTTGGGAAAGCCTCTATTATATAAAGTAGTGTTCTTGGTAAAATCTGTCCAAAAGGTCGGAACGTAGAAGCCATCGTAAATTTTCCCAATCCCGACAACTAAAAATCAGGACATGAGATTCTCGGAATGGTTTCGTATTTCCATAGATTTGTACAAATTTCTCAGAAAATAAGCGCTCCCATAACTAATCTGTTTAAGAAAGGAGACAGTTTTGTATTTGATGGCACGTGTGTGGAAGCTTTCAACAAGTTAAAGGCTATAAAGATTCACGAGCCAGTTCTATTATTACCTGATTTTGGTAAGGAATTTAATTTAGCGATCGATGCCTGTGATATTGGCGTAGGAGGGGTTTTCTTACGAGAATGAGTGGAATGAAACTTCCAGTTGCCTATTATTCAAAGAACTGAATAAAACGCAGCAGAATTATTCAACTATTGAAAAGAAACTGTTTAGTTTAGTTACAGTCTTGCAACACTTTGAGATTTATGCGCGTAGTTCGTTCTGTTTTAACTGTGTATAGTGATCATAATCCGTTAGTTTATTTGCAGAGGTTTAAGAATAAGAATAAACGTATAATGCGTTGGAGTTTAGAATTACAAGACTATAACCTGAAGATAGTTAATATAAGGGGAAAGGATAATGTTATAGCTGATTGCCTCTCTAGAGATTTTTTGGAATGAGTAGCTGAGGACCGTTTTCTGGTTTGTTTCCACGGTCGGGTGAGTGTGCCTGTTTAAACTGAGCTAAAGCTTTATGCAGGGAATTGTTCCCCATGGTGTTTCTTGATTCTTGTTTCTCTTAAAAAAAAAAAAAAAAATCAGTTGATTTCATTTTTTTTTCTTTTGGGGGTTTTTGGGGGGAACGTGTCATGGTAATCACCCTATAGAAAAGAAACATATATTAAAGAAAAGGAAAATGTATCTTCTTCTAGTGTGTCTGCAGAAAGGTGGCATTCCCGCACG
>NC_061097.1:57520184-57538247 GCF_015104395.2 Macrobrachium nipponense | reverse complement strand
ATCAATAATGACACGAAGGCCAAAATCCGGAACAGCATTCTACACAACTTTATTGGGACATGTTTCGAGCAAAACTCTCACTCGTCATATTGGAATTGGCACGTGTTAACCACATGTGGGTCACAGGTCTGATGTTGAAACAGATATGATCAGGCATCTGCGATTACTCAGGCGTTCCTTTCCTTTTTTGTGAACTTCTGATTTCATTGATAATAATTTTTATCTAGGTCAAACAAAAGCATATATTCATTAAAGAAGACTTACAGTCTCTATGATCTGGTCGTTCTTTCAGATGTAGGCTACGATTTTCTTAAGGCTCGTTTAAACATAACTAGGTATGCATTGTAAATAACGAAGTTAACAGCACTTTCCCAGAGTGATAGGAAAGCAAAGATAAAGGTCGTAGAGTAAAGGGAACTTTTGGAAGTAAAAAAAGAAAGAAATCGAAGACAAATACACAAAGAATGGAGCATCAAATGGAGCCCAGAAAACTTTTCATTGAGTCTCTTTCCTCTCGCCTTTTCAAGGACGGACCAGATCCAAGATTATACAACTTTGGAAGGAAATACAAATCAATTCGCTTTGCGAGGGGGAAGGGAGTGGGGTGGGGGCCACCTAAGGGAATGAAAGGGGCGGGATGAACACAAAAGAATGAGCGGAAAGGCATAAGAGAAGCAATTTAGAAAGAACTTGTTCCATTAAATTATTAAGAATTTCTGTCATTCACTCTAGTCCATTTTCTAATGAGATTGTATCAGTTCAAGACATGTGAATTGTGTCATCCGGTTCCTCGGTATAATAAGATAGAAATGCTGTTCTTAATTTTAACGTAGTTTCCATTGACAGATATGATAATAACCAATACTTGATCAACGTAACAGAGCAAGACATTATGGCCGACAACCTCACTAATTTCTGCCTAGTTCTAAAGAGGGCACTGGAACCTACAGCAAATAAGGCTATGGAAATGCTACTGTACCTGGATAATTTGAAGCCTATAGATCTTTGTCCCGTAATTGTGAAACCTAAAAATACTGACCTCACAAGCGCTGTCGGGTATCATTATGACGTCTGTGAATAATGGAGCTTCTTTTCTTTGAGACCTCTGACCTATATAGACTTTTATCATATAACCTCCTTCGTTTATTCTAAATTCCTTGTATATATCAGTTTACACAACCAATCTTTCAAAGATATAAGACTTTATCGGAAATTAGTTTCTCGAATCCGCTTTCCCAGAAGTCCTCAGGATACAATTTCCATCTTTCTCTTGATATTCGTATTCGCCAACAATAAGAACAACTCTTATAATATCCATTATTGTCATTGTCACCTCTATTCAGAGAAAGTATGTTTCATCTTGATAATGTAAATATTCAGATGAAAAGCTATATTTCCCAATATATCCAGAATAATACAGATGCAACTATGCACATTGCAAATTCTGGTATCATAATACACAATGAATATCAATAACTACAGAGGTGATGATAATTTAAGGCAAAAGAAACTTTGAATTAAGTTCACAGTATTGGTACTGCTCGTGAAATGGACGAGGATGAAGACGTAGAGAGTCAAGAGGATGAACATTGAATCAGCCAAAGCTTTTCAACGTTCAGGGGAGAACTCTTAGAATAGGCTTTGGACTGTCTCTCTAATACATGAAGAAATGATATTAATATGAAGTCAGTGACTTCAAAAACTGAATTTTGCAAATAATATTTTCATCTGGATTCGCTGAAGAGGGAGATAAAAATTGCTCCTAACAGAGAACATACCACTGATCACGAGGTAGTCGGAATAGTAATTATGTTTTTGCTCTTATATCGAGCTACCTAGTTTAAAGGAGATGACCAATTTCTGAAGTAATAATAAATGGATAAATAAATAAATAATAAATAAATAAATAAATAGATAAATAAATAATGTAATTCTATACACATTCATATAAAGAAATTGACACTTAATATTCCTACAGTAAATGCAATTAAGATAAATGACTAGAGCTTCGAATACCTTCCAGGCACAAATAGTTACGGGAAGGTTTGGAATATATTATTTTCTTTTTGAATAATAGATGCAGCAAGGAGAGGGGTGTGGGAGAGAGAGAGAGAGAGAGAGAGAGAGAGAGAGAGAGAGAGAGAGAGATTTCAATGGATTATCAAAGGTATCTTTCAAAGTAAACCCCTATCTTGCGTAAATCACTGAATAGTGAATTTGCATAATTTTTCCGAATATATTCTGTCGTGAAGACGAGTATCCAGTAGATCAAAAGTCACAAGAAAATAAAATAACAATAGGCAATATATATTTCTCTGGAAAACAAATTTGTATTGTTTTGCCTGATTCCATACCTGACTGCATCATGAATTACATTATAACAAGAAAGACAAAATGCTTTGCAATTCGTAATGAAAAATTAAAAGAGACTTGTTCCTGAAATGTTTATATTCATCCAGCACCATACGTACACCATAAGAGGAGTTCCTGTTACTGAATAACTCTTTCATTATTTATGAAGCACAGAAATTATGAATATTTGCAATTTCCATTAGATAAGATTCGTTTGTATTAATCTTATTCAATAACTATTTTTACCAGGCAGAGAAACACTGTTTATGTTACTAAACTTAACTCATACCGTTTAGATTCTTTTTAATATATCCACGTCTACTGAAAGACTCTACATTTCTTCCTTAATATAAAAACGGAGACATGAGAGGAATGATAATGGCCATAGAATAAAAATCACCACAGGAAGATAAATGTTAAAGATGACTCTTTTGCGTTGCTGGAATAGATTCATTCAAGCCAGTTTCTAGAAGGCCTTATATGAATTGGAAAATGGAGAACGTGACAATAAAATACCAGATGAGGTGTAAAAAGAGTGAAAACAATATACAAGAATAACGAAAATAAAAAGAGTAAGAACATTGAAATAGGATATTTGCAGAACAGAATAAAATGCAGGGTATCAGAAGCGATAAAAACGTTAAGACAACATCGGAACTATGACAAGTAAAATGGGGAGGGAAACTGGAATCAGTTTGTCTATTTATCTGTGCAAACAAACTCCAGGAATCTTATATTTAACCTGACATGTAACTTTCAGCTTCGCACCATTCCTAAGCCTTTTCTTCGGCATTTTACCCAAGGTGAGATAACACTGATTGCAGATGGTCAGGCTGTAAAAAAGGGGTCAGGGTGAAACTACATCAAAGGCACAGTACAAAAATGAATGTCGTCTTCCTTCCGTATATCAAGTCTACATGGATTTAACGCTCGATAGACGCCAAAGGAACAATTATTTTTATTTTATGTTGAAGATGAATCTCCCCTCCCTTTTTTTAAGGAATAAGAGGAAGTGAGAGGCAGAGTCAAGGTGCATTCTTATTTACTGACACAAAATCCCTGAGAGGTCAAGAACTCTTGCGAGCATAAAAGTAGCATTTGACATTAGGGAAAACGAAGAGATATCTATATACAGCCAGATGTGTTTTCTCGCACATGGAAAATGATTAACAATTCTATAAACAAATTAGGAAGATATTTCTTTACATATGTTTGGAAAGCTTGTAATGTCTGACATGCGTTAGTCATTTCAGTTCTAACAATGCCATCTTTACGAAGACAGTAGAAGCCAGAGAAGCCCCTGCCGCACCTGTGGAACCATTAAAATGAGCCTTATTTTTCTCAAGTTATCAACTAATTTCAGCTTTTTTGGTTGTGTGTATGTGTTCAATGCCATTGGATATAAGATACATTCTCTGTCCTTTTCTAGAAGATTACAAAGATTTGGTACATTATAATAATGATTATTGTTTATGCTTCTACTTTCCATTTGAGTATGCTTGCGCAAAAGCAGAATTTGTTTTCACGTGTGTCAAGTTAAAAGGTAAATTTATTGAATTCCATTAATCGCCAAAAACATCATCCAAATGCCTTCGAAAACCTATTAGTGAACAAAATATTTAATCTTTGAACAGTTCAATGAAACACCTTACTACTTTTCAGCCACATGAGACGATTTTTTTAACGTCAAATTATATATTAACTGCGAATTAGCACTCATTTGATATATAATGTGAACTTTCAACCTGGATTTTTGTTTTTTATTTGTCCTTCCCTCCCATGAAATAGATTTACTTATCACTGTGGACGTGCCATTCCAAAATGAAATGAGAGGTTCATTATCAGTGGACAATTTTTGGTGTTAGGTGCAAATCCCATAAACATTATGTAAGAAACTAAGATGGTACAACGGAAATGAGAGCCCGCAGCCCCATCCCCAGGGCAGCATCAAGATCTTCTACAAGGCTACGATGCATTCACAGTACTGTGAGGACGAAAAGGCCATGAAGAAGATCATCATGGAAACATTTCACCCACGGAGGAAGGCAAAACCATCGATTTTTTCATTCATTACAAAAACCGTCGAACGAGGGACCTTATAATGAGGAATAACCCCACCCAGCCATTGCGAGACCTTTGAAGCAGACTAATGTGGTATACCGATACATATGCCCTGTCCGCAGATGTCCCGGCGCCTATATTGGCAGGACCACAATACGTGTGTCCAAAAGAATATCCTGCCATGCACAAGAAGGGCACATTAGGAACCATAGTTCGGCGGTATAATGAAGCCATCTCCCGCGATGGAATTATCCAAAACACCAGGATAATCGGAAGCCCCGGATCAGAGACGTCTCCGACTACTAAAAGCCCTCCTCGTTCAACGGGAAGAGCCCTCTTTAAACACCTACTAAGAAACATACCGAATTATGACAATACCAGAACGAGAGACTACACCAACCCAGACATACCCCTTCATACCAGCAGCCAAACCGCCAACGAGATCCCAACGGCCGTGACGTCACGCAGCGCTAACATCCAATGAAAATTCGTCCAGCCATGACATCACTCAACTTCGCGTAATCGAGCTTCGTCGGTCTGCACGATTGAGGCAACGAGAGCATCGACTTGAGAAAGTGGCTTGAAGATCTCTAGCAAATATACTTTAATAGATTTTATTGTTTAGCTTTAGTATATTTGTATTTTTAAATAAAGAACACAACGATTCACTCAGCTTTTTTTCAGTTTTTAGGCGATGATTGGTTGGCGACTTGTTCGGCGAAGAATTGTGAGCGGTGAATTTTCTGCAATTCGTTTTTTTGAGATTTGTGGCCTTAGCTTTTCATGAAAAACATGATGTAAGACGGCGAGATCGTAACTCGATCTCTCTACATATACGTGAGTGTTTGTACGGATGTTGATGTGCCTCTCGTAGTTAGATTTGCTTGCAGATATTAAGCTCTTATATGCGCCTTGTACTTTATTTGGTTTGTTTAACGTTTGTTGATTGAAGTTTCCTGTAAGCTTTTCACATTTCCTTGAGTTATTTAAGAAACAGGAGAAAAAAAATAATTAGAAGGGACTCAAGATCAAACTCTTGTGAACATCACAACTAAACAACTGGAGATTTAACTCTGATTGTCCATTATATCGGAATATATGCAACTGATATCACAGTAAATGAATTTATTGATAAGTAAAAAAAAATGTCCGCTCTAACTTGCGCCATAGAAGATTTTTCAACCGCCTGCATATTCACATAATATGATAATGAATGGTTTTGATACATAGTTATGATGCCTGTTATGCTTTAAATTGAAGCGAACAAAATTTAATACTTTCCCTCTTCGTTATGTAGTATTTGTAAAGGTTTTCGTTATGGGTCTAATGTATATGTTTTGCCAATGAAATCAAAAGAGACGTTTTGTTTCGATTCGTTAAACTTCATTAGGAATTTTGCATTATGATATGGACTTTAACAGCCTCTCTCTCTCTCTCTCTCTCGTCTTTCTCTCTCAATCTCTCGGGGTCTCGATCTCTCTCTCTCTCTCAAAAAACCTAAAAATCTTCCAAAAACCTTATTCTTCCCCGTTGTTGCTAAGCTAGTTGCCATGTCACTGCATTGCTTCGAATCATTTGTATTAACTTCGTTATTCTGGTGATCTTTTGTTTTATGCTTCCTTCCCCTTTTTTCTTCGTTGAGTGATCGTAAATGTTCTTTATTTACCCTGATTTGGTTATTCCTACCCTCCTCATTACTTTTATGTATATAATAATAATAATAATAATAATACGATTAAAATGCTCTTGCTCATACTCAGAAAGTGTATACTTCAGTAATTATGTAAACTGCTACAAGGTCATCAAAGACCCTTTTGTATACATTTTTTCCCTTTGTGATGGTAACCCCATATTGCCTTTGTTGCATTAAGAGGACCTTGTAAACCCTTCGTTTCCAACTACAGTCACTTTCTTGCCTAGCAATCAATAAGACTCCCTCCCACATTCTGATACAATGCAACTAATTGCGCTCACGTGGAGTTCGTTCTCATTAACAGGAGGTGTAACACCTCCAGGTAATTCCCTTCTCTTTCTTTTAATTAAATGAGCTTCTCTCTCTCTCTCTCTCTCTCTCTCTCTCTCTCTCTCTCTCTCTCTCTCGTCTCACACTTCCGCCGAAAGAATCTAATATACTCAGCATTACATACGCTTTCCTTGTTCTGTCACTTGATACATTTTCACGTACATGAATCTTAAATAGGAAACAAGATTTATATCGGCTAATGTCACCTAGATTTTGCAGAATATTTGTTAGATTTGGTTTTTTTCGTCTTTTTCATCTAGTTTCTTTGTCCTCTTTTTCTTATATATTCTTGTACTGTTTTTCGTTTTCTCTCAGTTCGGCACTGCGATCTGTGTAATGCCTTGTAATCAACTCCTTTTGAACTATTTCTATGTTAAATATTAAATAAATATTTTCAATAATAAATATTAACCTAGAATTGTCTACCACGTGTAAATATACACGCCAGTCACTGTGTTTACAAGTCATTTATAAAATCTCCTGGAAACAGATCGATAATAAAATGCTGTAGATACGATTGGCAAGTGATCATTTCTCCTCCCTTTTGGGGGTCCAAGTATTACATATAGGATGAAAACCTGAGACAATGTTCTTCTATCCTTTACCTACTTTTTAGGGTAAACAAGTGATCGTTTGAAATCTCTACCGTTTTCCAGATACTAGACTGAATTGCGAACTATCCGTTGGACAATCTTTGCACTTATGTTTTTTATTTTGGAATATTCGTTGGAACACTCTTTCTTCATTATATGGAAAAGAACTTAATGTCAAATTAAGCGAATACACTGAAGTGAGGCCATTCACGCTGTTGCAGCAAGTCCTCAAAGACTCGCTTGCTCTCACCGCCTTTGTTTTCTTTCCTGAGACAATAACCGCATTTCACAAGCTTCTCCCTTCTTATGTTGGCTTGTAACATGAATTTCTCTGTGTCCTTTTCTCTCATTTCAGACGTGAGCTAACAAATTATGTTCTGGGAAATTACATAATGGATATATTTACCACCAGTATTTTTTTTTTCGGCCCGAAAGCCTCATAAGATCGCAATTTTATGCAGAGAAAATGAAAACTTTCACGAACGCCGAAAAACGAAGCATAACGGAACCGAAAGATTTCTTTTCCATTACTCTGGTGAGTTTCTTTCTCACGCGAGTCTCATTACTTGCTGGGACATGAATCGTGGCCTCCTTTATTCTCTCTCGACCTTTCTTTTTTTTTTTTTTTTTTTTTTGAGTGCATGCAAAAGATCCTTCTCGCAATGTTTCTGTAACTAAGTTTTGTAACTTCTCAAATTGGAATTTCCTTCAGTTTATTTCCTTCCGTTTCCTCATATTCATGATCATAAACCTACCAGGGTGACTTTGCTAATAATTCTACCAGTTGCCCGGATATACAAAATTTCTTGTTCTGAATTTGATCTAAATTGTATGAGCATAAATTGTATGTAAATTCCCCGTTGTTTGAAACAAAAATATCTTGTTTTATTAAAGAAGGAATTTTATGTTTGATCTAAAAATTACTACAGTTGGCTAAGTACCATGTACACACGTAATTTTTTAACATTGTAGGTTAACAAAGGCATAATGACGTTTATCATAGCGTCTGTAGATAGTTCCGTTCATCAGGAACCAAACTCAATCTCTTAAGGTAGACAAGTAAGTCGCTTGGAAATTAGACTTGTATCAGACACACACACACACACACACATATATATATATAATATATATATATATATATATATATATATATATATATATATATATGTGTGTGTGTGTGTGTGTGTGTGTATAATCTCCATGAAGTCATGAACGACTTGGCAGTCTTCTGTTTTCTTTCCTCGTCTGCGCCCAGATGAGGGTATATAAGATGTGAGACGAGGAGAGCATCATTTCAGTAATGTGAGGATGGACAACAGAGCTCCCAGAAGATGAATTGTGGCTTCAGTTTCCAAAAGGATAACTTACTGGACTCTATCACCCAACCAGGTATATGAAGTGTGACGTGACGTCTCCTATATATTTTATCTGACGTGACGGGTTTTACACTTCACTTCACATAAAAGTTTCTTTCATCGTCACTTCACGTACGATCTTAACAATGGTAGTAACGTATATCTTCTTTCCTTTCAGATTGGTGTAACAGACACAAGGACCCTTGGTGTAAGGAGTGCCATATTCAGAAGTTTTGGCGCAGCACCTATTTCATCTCATACTAATAATCATAATTCTTTATATAAGAAAATTCATAAGTATTCGAATATGCATACTAATGAGCTATGCAACTCTATTAATAAAATAATTTTAAATAATTTTTGTGACTCCATTTAACATAATGTGTTTGACTCATATTTAGTTTAATTTTATACTCCTGACGCTCCCTTTCTCCTTAAGCTCAAGATTTGCTTGGAAAGGAATATCTTGCTGATGGCTGTACCATTTTTCGCCAGTTGTACCTGTTTAGCGTCTTCCCTTACAGGTTTTTCGTTATCAATTTTGACAATATAAATGCAAGTTATTGGGGAGAGAGGGGTCTTCGGTCTTCGGAGTGGTCCATTATCCGTTATTTAAAATGTTTCGCTACATTTTGTTATTGCACTGACTGTCGTCGGTGAATTTTAATAAGTTTTATGAAAATGATTAACGAAAATCGAGAATTCTTTCTATGCCGTATAGTATAATGCATTCCTCTCCTATTCTTGATAATAAATTTCATCATGTGCCTTTTCTTTCTAAATAATCCGAAGCAGACGATTAGGGAAAATGATCAGCCT
Source organism: Macrobrachium nipponense (assembly GCF_015104395.2). Lineage (NCBI taxonomy): Eukaryota > Metazoa > Arthropoda > Malacostraca > Decapoda > Palaemonidae > Macrobrachium > Macrobrachium nipponense. Next base: position 57,529,044 of record NC_061097.1, on the reverse strand, counting down.
GCCAATTCTTCCTCATCGCTTCGTCTCGATCATCTATCATAGTTTTGAGTACAATGGCTGATTGCTTCATCGACTTAACATGCTGAAAAACCAAACATCAATGTGCTGAAATCGTCACTTGAAGACAATTTCTCTAAAGTGATTCTGATTCAAGTTGAGTTTACAAACACACACACAGACTTTTGCATATACTTGATTAAACACACATGCACACCACACGCACACATTACTCAAGAGGCTTCATGCATATCAATATTAATAGTTAGATCTTTGTCTTTTGCTTATTTCGTGCACTTTTCTGGCGACCACATTTCCCTTTCAGCTTTTTTTTCCCTCCTGCCTGGTCCCTTGTGCTCAGACTTCCATAGTCTGGGAATGATTTCTTTTGTTTTGTCTTTCTTCTTGCAAATTAATGTGATAAGCGAAGGGCATTCGGTTGCAAAGAACGGCCACCCGACCAGCAAGGCTCAAAACCCTGGCAAGGAGGAAAGAGCCAGAGACGTTCCGCTGAACTTATAAAGCTTTTGTCGAACTATGCTGTGAGAGTTGTAGCTGGTACTTAGTCGACTGCTTTGGGTTGTAGCCAGTGTGTTGAAGAGCATGCGGAACAACCTCATCTCAGATCACCACCTTAGAACTGAATGGGTAACATCTTTTAACCAACCCCCTCTAATAGATACTAATAATAATAATAATAATAATAATAATAATAATAATAATAATAATAATAATAATAATAATAATAATAATAATAATAATAATAATAATAATAATAATAATAATAATAATAATAATAATAATAATAATAAAAAGTCTTACCTAGAAAAAAGGAAATAAGCGATTATGGGCTCAATAATAACTTCAATCCTGTCCGCACTTATTCTGTCTGCCCTCACATTTTAAAGAAACTACTGACGCTAGTGGGCAGCAAGTTGGTATGATGATCATCCACACTCCAATCATCAAACACACCAAATTGCAACCATATAGCCTTCGTAGTTTATATTTAGTCTTAGGTTAAAATTATCTGACTACGCCATAGGACATGCCACCACCGAGCCGTGGCTGAACGCTTCATATGTCACGGTTCATACAGCATTATGCGATGTACAGAAATTCTGATTGCGCCGAAGAAACTCTGGCACATTTTTACTTGTTTATGGATCTAAATAAAAGAAACGTTACACAGACTTATTTTAACTTTCTTGCATCACAGTATCATTTAAAGAGGATTTCGGCTGTCTTGCTTGCCTCCATCTATTTGCAAGAATCAGTGTTTACAAAAATATTTACATCTTTAAACAGCCACCCTCTCTCTCTCTCTCTCTCTCTCTCTTCATATAGAGCAAGTATGCATGAATTGCATATCTTTCCCATCACACTGGTAATTTATGGTGCGATTCAACTTATTCTTGACCCTTTTTCCCTCAGATGTTTATGACATGACCCTTTTCCAGTCGCTGTAATTTCTACCTATAAAGTCGGAAGGGGATCCTTGCCTTGAAGCAGAACAGGCAGTGGGGGAAGGATAATGGTCCCTTTTACTTTAAACATTGTTATGCACAGCACAGTAGTTCTTTCTGTTTGGTTTCTTAGGGACACACTCACACACATATAATAGTTATATTTGCACTGTACTTAATCACGGTATTTATAAAGAAATAATTGTGGTCAAAAATTATAGACATTACTACGAAATTTTAAGAAAGATTGTTTAACAGAGGATATAATTATTTTGTGCAATTAAATGTTGAATATGAGTTTATGAAGAGAAGCGTTGAATATCCTTAAATATGAAAAGTTCCAGTTCTCATGGTATTTAGGTAATTGGAAAACCTTATTATGGGAAAATTATATAGCCGTTATCATGTTTATTAAGAGGCGACTATATTTTTAAACAAAATGATCTTTCTTCTTCTATCTCTACCTTCTCCCTATATTACTGAGAAAAGATCGCCACAAATTTACGAAGATAAAATCGTATACCTGATTACACACTCATTCACACTACTTTACTTAAACATACAAACAGAAGAGTTACCAAAACAGAAGGGCTTTGTTAATTGAGTGTGCTGGTAATCACAGAGGACGACTAAAACAAGTCACATCCGAATATATCCCAATACCAGTTTGCGTAATTGCAAGTGGAAGGACAAATAAAAGAACATGAAAAAATTAAAGTTTAATTGATAACACAGGGGGGTCCATAAAGTCCCAGTACCATTACCAGTATTTATTGCCTCGAATGGGACTGGGACTTTATGGACACCCTGTAGTATTCATGTGGTGGACGCTTATGAAAAGAACTTCGAAGGAATATATCATTTTGTTTTCGACTAATCCATAAACACTCATAAAGAGACCTCAAGAGAATGTCACAGAGCAAATGACATAAATCTCCTCAATGAAACATTATAAAACGGCCCCGTTAAGTTTCCTTATAGTTCGTTCAAAATGATATTCGGGGATTGAATAATACTGTCCGCCAAACAGATGTGAAAAATTCATTTGCGAGAGAAAATCGCGGTGCTTCTTTTAGTATTTGCTTGACCATAGCTTAAAAGAATCATACCTACGACCATCGAATACTTACATACATACACGTGTGTGTGTGTGTGTATGAAGGCTGGCTAAGATTCACCTGACATTTGCCAAAAAGAGAGGTAGGAACCTTTTGCCATTACTATGCTGTGTCAGTTGCTGTCATCACTCGGGTTCACTGACGAACAAGAGTGGCTTTGGGATTCTTCTCGAATTCTGATGGCTGCTGATGTTAAGGAGCAAAATACTTATATTGTGCAATTGCAAATAACAATCTCATTAATAGATGCAGTCTTAATTCAGGTAATAAGCTTATTAGATTTAATAAAAAAACATTGTTCAAAATTGAATGTTTGGGCGTTGCTATTTGTAAGGTACTGCCAATATATTTACTGTATTTTCCCTCAAACTTTTATAAGAGCAGCACAGTAATGCTTATTCTAAGTACAAAAAAATGAATTAATGACCCTATTAACGATTATAATCCGTAAGCCAAGGACAATATGCGGAAATGAAAGAGAACCTAAACCTTGGGAGCTAAAGATCCAAAGTTCTGCCGGTGTCACTCCGCCTCCTTTTGGCAAAGCGGCGTCGTCACTACATCTATGGTTTAAACCATTGTTCTACAGAAGGTAAGTGGACGATACCTTCGTCCTTTTTAGATATGAATGGCAAGCTTCACAATTTCTACAGTTTATTAATTTGAAACACCCTAACATTAACTTTACCGTGGAACTCAAAAACGGCATTTCTTTACCGTTTCTTGATATTTGTATTACTAGGGATCATTCAGTTTTTATCACTTCAGTTTTTAGGAAGAAAACATATACGGGACTATCTAATAATTTTCATAGCTCTTGTCAAAAGAGTTTTAAGCTTAATGCCATCTCCACTGTGGTTCATAGAGCAATAAAGTATTCATCGAACTAGGATATCTTCCAAATTTTAACTTTGCATTTTAAACTACCCATTCCAATGAGAGACGTACCAAAGAAATTAATGTATGCCCCCATACCATATATATACAATAGCAAATTTTCACAACACCTAATTAGAATTATTGAAAGTGAAATTCCCTGTCTAAATATAAAATTTATATCAAACAACCCAAGCAAAATAGGCTATGTTTTTTGTTTCAAAGATCGTCTGCAGCAGTTCATGCGATCCAACGTAGTGTACAAATTTACGTGCCCGGGATGTCCCGGAATTTACGTTGGATCGACTAGGAGGCTGCTGCAAATGAGATACGGTAGCCACATGGGTTTCAGTTTTAGGACGAGTCAAAAATTAAGTAGGCCTGAACACTCAAACATAAAAAATCTCGCAATCAATTGTAAGATAGAGGTGAAGAAACAACACTTCTCTATTATAAGCTCAGTTAAAGACTCTGACTACCTAACCACTCTAGAGCCAATTATATTAAACGTCTTGCTCCCTCATTGAATAGTGGAGTTTCATCTACTCCGCTTTATCTGGCATAGTCAACTTTTCAACTTGTTGCCAAAGTCTAGTCATTCTACCTCCTTCCTTCTCAACTAAAGCTTGGTTGCACCTTAGTATTTATTTTTGATTTGTACTTTTTATCTCTTGGTTTTACTTGTCATTAACTTTGAATCCTTTCTGTAAATTTCAAGTTAATTTTAGTCTTGAATTAATTTTTACTTGTTATAATAAGAATCCTACTTGTATTTAGTGTTAATATGAATGGTTTTATATATTAACAGAATGAAGATGTACATTGTATGTGCGAAACGTCTCTAATAAATGTTCTTCCTTCTGATGTGGTTGTCTGCGGCTTCCAGTATATACCTGCATAGCATGTATATATATATATATATATATATATATATATATATATATATATATATATATATATATATATATATAGGATATATATATATATATATAGATATACATATAATATATATATATATATATATATATATGTATGCATATAATGTTACAAATATTGATCACCTCGTCTTCCCAGCAGTTATTTAATTTATTTTATTTCTAAATCAGCAGCCATGTTTACCCTAATATCAGCTGATTTAGGCGGGAAACGCAAACTCAGGCCAGACTAGGCATGCCCGGCGCCAGTCGTTAGCTGAGGGAGAGACTCCTGTCAGCCATAGGGACGTATCCCAAAAAGGAGTGTGTAGGTAGCTATGTACTTCGTAGGCCGACTCCTAAGATCTTTAATCCTGTGCACTTCTCGCTGGCGATATGCTCAGTTTCCAGGACCTCTCCAAGTCGTGACCTCAAACGGATGTCCCAGTCAGCCTTCCATTAGGCCTACCACGGCGCGACTGGCGCCCCCAGACCTCAGAGGTCCACTTCCAATAATGCATCCAGGTACGTCTTGTGAATCAGTCATATTGCCAGTTCTGTCCTTTCGAATCCAGTAAACTAAATTTCATTTCCCAATTGGAACTCCTAATTCTCAAATGAACATTCCTTTGTTCCTTTCACTGCCTTGTCGCCGCATGTCTCCCTTTTGTGATCGTTCCATACAAATGAAGTCATTGAATATTTCATTTAATGCTAAGAGTTCCTCCCCAGTGTGTTAGGCAAAGTGAGTAATTGTAACTTGTGCAAGAAATCTTTAATTCATTTGTGACTAATCTGGGAATTTTTCCAGATCGGTTGAGTCACATGTTCAAATCTCTTCGCAAGTGCTGCCTTAATGCAAGATAATATGAATAATTTTGAAAGCCAGCATCTACGTTAATCTTTGTTAGCCATCTCTCCCCTTGTAAGAGATAAGAGTATCCCCATGTGGACAAGCTGCATTTACTCTTTCTCCAGGCCATTCAATGCCTCGTGTAACTAAAAGTAATGTAGAGTAATCAGCTGGTTTTTCAATGGCGACCTCCACTAGAGTAAATTAACACAATAAATCCTTTTAAGGTAAGTTTCAAGTAATTTATCTGCATTTTCCCTCAAATATTTTCCTTTACGTATTTGGGCCCTTAAGGCCGGGCTCATACGTATATATATATATATATATATATATATATATATATATATATATATATATATATATATATATATATAAATATTATCCTAAAGCCAGGAAGAGACTTACCATAAGAAATGAAATCTGACTTAATCCCAAGTGGATTGAACATAAAAGAAAATAAATTGAGCTGAAGGCTTTACTAGAAGGGGAATTTTATAGAAACCCTTAAGATATCTAGGATCACATGTATTCACAATAATCATAATCAGTAGAATAGGAAGAATTAAGACAGGCAACTGGGTTCTGTCGAATAGATTAGACGATGATCACGAGGTGCCAGTATTCCACTTCAAGGGGCACCGTAAATCAAATTGCAGTTGGTTACCACGGCAATGCAAGTACAGTCGGAGACTAAGGATCAAGGATGCAGTGACAGTGCCAATGGTTCTTTGGGCGCAACACTGTTGAATTCACTTATGGACACATTTTATAACAAAGTCAGGTCTATATGTAAATGCATTAGAAATCGGAAAAACAGAGCAGCAAATGAAAAACAGGATTCACATGACTGTTAAAACTAATTCCGGGCACTTTACCCCATTTCAGAGAGAGAAGTCCTCATAGATGAGATGCGCCGAAGATAGGGTAATGGGTAGCGAAAGGGGATTTGGCACTGGCAAAATATTTGGACTGGTAGTCAGCCACGTGTTGAGATTTGGCTCTAATGGAGTGGAGCTCAGGTAGAGAAGCTGGTGTTGGACTACATTTGCAGTATCTCTGACGAGAGGCGCCATTCATTGGTCCTTTTATCTCTTCTCTTTATTGTCAGAACACTGAAGTGCTGGGCATATGGCGAATGGCAGCGAGTGCCATAGAGAGAGCTTTGACACAGTCACATGGTCAGGGAAGGGAAATGAAAAGACCACCAAAGAGAGAGAGAATAACAAGAGCTTTGTAATAGAGGCAAAATCTCTACGATAGGCTATTAATAACGATAACGATATAAATAGCATTACATTAACGTCTTTGAACTAACTGGTAATTAAAAATATATATATTATATATATATATATATATATATATATATATATATATATATATATATATATATATATATATATATATATATATTATATATATATAGGTTATAATATGTTGATTTAAATTAAGTTTTGATCTCTCTCTCTCTCTCTCTCTCTCTCTCTCTCTCTCTCTCAGGATGATTCCAGCGTAATTCTTTTTTACAACTATATAGTAGTGGTTTCATAATCTTCCCAAGATTCCTTTGCGACAGTATATGATATAAACGAGCGTTATTTTTACTGAAAAAGGAATAAAGATTTCTTTTTAACTCGCAAGGCAATCCCCAGCGTGGATTTTAAGCCAATAGAAGTTTTCAAGTTTTTCAGTAAATGCGTTTATATAGTCCTTTCTTTGTCCTTTAGAGCAGGGCTCCTCTGGTGTGAGTTCAGGATGCTACCACTACACTAAAAAGAGCCGAGAGAGAGAGAGAGAGAGAGAGAGAGAGAGGAGAGAGAGAGAGAGAGAGAGAGAGGTATGGATCCCATTAAAATCTCTTATGCTGTTTGAACCACATACATCTTTGAACATTAATGCTGAATCAGACCAGGAATACGATAAGATGATTATTTTCACCATTTTATTCCAAAGTTTCGTAAATCGTATTTACATTTGGGATTTCTAAAAAAAAAGAATAGTAAAAAAAACATATTGTAGAGTTTGAAGTAAAATAAAATAAATTCGAGTTAAAAGTCACAGTACACAAAGACTAATATCGTACCCAAATGTGCTATGTAAAAAGATAAGTAAAATACTAAATTGCACAATGAAAAAAGACAAGTAAGACCATAAAATGCATATGAAACTTACAAAAGGCTAGCTGAAATAACATACAAAAAATATAAAAAACAGTGAAAACGAACGAACCTGCTGGTACAAAGTACAGAACAGAAATGGAAATATGAACATAGCAAGGGTGAGGAGAGAGAAAAAATGAAAACATCAAAACTAAAACACTAGGTAGAGCAGGACTGTCTTTGATTCAGGAACTAACAGTTTAATCGTAGATGTTTCAAGTATAAATAAATAATCTTGGTTGTTACCATGGCCAGTGATATTAAAGTTTTCATTTTGAATTACCGTTTTACATATTTTGGAATGATTGTGTATATTGGATGGACCCGCCTATGGAATTCGATTCACACTTTGAGTAGCTATCTAGTGGCTTCGACGTAAGTCCTATTAGGGATTTGCCCCCATCTTTGCAACTCAGTAGATTTTAACAAGCACAAGGGAATCTCCTTCTCTCTCTCTCTCTCTCTCTCTCTCTCTCTCTCTCTCTCTCTCTCTCTCTCTCGCGTGCATATCTCTCTTCGTTTGTCTGCTGCTCCCCGTCTTTGCAGATACACCAGGAGTCAGACCCCAAGACCCGAGAGTTAAGCGAGAGAAACCACTTACAGGCAAGGCCGAATTAATAAAAGAGATCGCGAAATTAAATCGGTCTCAAAAGCGCCCAGCTCTCACACAGTTTGGAACTCTTCACCCCTTTGCCCATGTGCCTATGTGCACCACGTGGTCAGCCTTGGACCCTTACCTGACGCCCTTGGAGTGAATTATCTTCCTTCGTCTTCGCTTTCTATGAAGAGAAATCCCAGCAAGAAGGTAAAGTTCGGATGTAGTGGGAGTCATCGTAGCTTTTCCTTTATTTCACCCTTGTTATTTTCCTGTGTCTGTGCTTGTGCAATTGTCCATTGTTAGCCTCTTCAACCCCCCAAAGCTGTGCTCACTTATTCTATAAGATACTCTGATTTAAGAGCTGTGGTTCCCCTGAATGTGGAGTAAAAGTGCTGATTGCTTGATTGACCTCCTGATATTAGCAATTGCTCAAAGAATTTACTGAAGGAGATAACGTAAGTTTGTGGTTGTGGTCACATCCTCCCCTCCTCAATAGAGTAACGTTTGAGTAGTAATTAATTCAATCCTTGCCCTCTGAAGAAGTCCTGAGAAGTAACATTTACCTTAAGCAAGTCTAAATGTTGACTGCCTCACCGCCTGTGTCCAACCCTTTGTGTGTATCGCACATGTGTTTATATGACGTCTCGCTGCATCTCCGGCTGCTGTGAGGTGGACCCCCTTTTTCTTGCAAGAGCTTTGGCCTACCTCTCGCGTTGCAAATCTCTACTCGTGTCCCCGAACACGTGTTCCAGTGCTCCAGGCAACTGTTTCTAGTACTAGCTCTGCCCTGGAAAGGTCATTAGCGTCCTTGCTGGCGCCTTGAATTAGCAGATTAACGAAAAGTGTAAATCTATCCCCTGTAAATTCAACCCTTGGAGTTTT
>NC_061097.1:57507684-57517684 GCF_015104395.2 Macrobrachium nipponense | reverse complement strand
AGCAATCTCGTAACTTTAAGTTTCAAAATGTTGATCGTTCAAACGAGTCTTCAGACCAGTTGACATAAGGATAGATACTGGAAATCTCATATTTCCAAAAACTAAAGATTTCTTTCATTTTCAAAAAGACAGTAGTAATATCTCAGTGAATAAAAATATGCATATTCAGTGAAAAATGTAACTGAGCCGAAATGAATTTTTTTTCTAAAATATTTTCTTATAGTATTCCCTTAGTAGAGCGATAAAAAAGACTGATTACTATCGATAAGAAAACAGGTAAAAATATTATTATCGCCCAAATGCTAAACAGAAATTCAGAAAGGCAGAAGCAGAATATGACCCATTTCAGTTATAATAAAAAAGCAAAAACAGAATAAAAAAATAATAAAAAATAAATAAATAAACAAAGTTAAGTGCTAAGGTGAATCATATATCTGACGAAAATTCCCGATCGTGTTCAAAGAATTTGACCGGCTTGGTGTGAGTGCAATGTCAACGAGTCCTTGTAGGTTCCCTTCGATACAGCTATATTGATTTCCGTCTTTCATCTTAGATCCGTCTCCTTCGGTCTCTTCCATCCTCTGAGGATGCCGTGAGTCCTCTGTGAAGGGAGCCAGACGCCGCATGAAGGGCGTCATTCTGAGCAGGAACTGTCTTTGGTTGCAATGCTTTCGTTTGTGTTTCTTTGTTCGGTCTCTTTCGTCTCATCCTTCTTCCTGCACTGTTCCATTTAATCGTAGCATTATCTTCACTCTCACTTTATTCGTATTTTCCTTTTTTGTTTTCCTTTCACAACTGAGAGAATTTTCATAGAGAAAGCCTAGATGAGTCCCTGACTGCATTTTGTCCCTGGGTGTAATTTTCTCCTCATAATTGGCTACCATTCAACTTCCAACGAATCTCTATGGCACCAAATTAGCAGTATATCAGAAACGGCTGATTCTTGTTCTATAATATTTCCGCTAGAAGATCAACGTTGCTGTCTTATTTATTGAATACAACGAAAACAACAAATGTTTTAATGATGCATCACAAAGTATGAGGCTTTGGTAATCTGTACCAAGGAAAGCCAATAAAGAATCTTTTCTTTTATGAAATGGTTATATTATTCCGATTTGAGGATAATTCAGTCTGAAGGACTTACTGATTAATGAAACTATGAGCGGCAAGATTTAATAGGCAGATAGAAGTATAAATAAAGGTAATGATTAGTTAATCATAAAGCTGTAGTTATAGTGTTGACCAGATATTGATTACGTAGATAAAAACAAATCCTCGCAAAATTAATCAGCTAATTGCTTTGAGTGAGCAAAGGTAAAAGGTGCTAGTATAAAAAGAAACAAACTGTCAGCTAAATATCTCGCTTATCGTGATCTCTCTTAGCATGTGCTCCGGTGTTGAGTATGCCGTGGCAACCTTCTCTTATTAACGTTAAAATGTGACAGTTTGGTTTCATAGAAAATGGCAATTGGACCGGCAGTGAAGTGTTGTTTACTTCTTAGAGTTGCTCCCAATGTTGGCTATGTAGATGCTACGATATTTTTTAACAGAGATGAAAATGTTAACAACGAAAACTAGACATTGCTCTTCAAAAAAACATTTTAAAGCAGTTTTATGTTTATGTGAAAACAGTCCCACAGATTCATAAGTCCCCCTCTTATACATTACAGCCTTTTGCAGAGGTACTGATTGACGCATTATGACAATGAATTACACGTTAAACTCGAACTTAAACCAGGTCACATGAATTACTCTGAATAAATTGTCAGGGATATTGACTTCGAGGTAGAACACCGAGAGTGTTGTTAGTGTTTGTCTTAAAAAGTTATACTACAGCTGTTGGATTTTGAGTACAAGGACCAAAGCAGTGCATAACCTCGTTACAAATGACATATTTCTTCTACACATGAGATTTTCCATATATGAATAACATTATGTGAACTCGCAAGTGATACTCTAATGGAAGAAACTAATCAGTAATTGTGATGTCGAAGTCGCTAAAATGGCAAGCGCTGTGAATATCAAAAGAGGAATAATTAACAAAACTATCATAAGCATATTACAATAATCGTACGGAATTAGACGAAACATCTGGCATAAATAATTATTGTCGGTTGTTGGAATTTTCACTGAATGTTTACAAACTTTCTAGCGCCATTTGCTATGAAGTGATTCCGTTATCTTTTGCATCCCTCCGTCATAATTGGTGAAAATGTTATACACCGTTTATTTGCATTTCCTAATATTGTGCTCAACATAAAAGAAAAGGAAAGAAGAGAGAGAGAGAGAGAGAGAACCGTTCTTAACTGTGGTGAACCAAGCTCCGATTCCGACAGAGCATTGCGGCCTTCCATTCCTTTTCATGACATTCCTTCCACATCTGCCATTAATTTTAATTGTTCTTGATAAAGAACTCGTCTTCCTGTTTCAAAGATTATGAATAAACAAATGTCGGAGAAATGTTTATATATATATATATATATATGTAAGTGTTTACATATAAAAATATGGAATGGTTAGTCCATACCATATAAAAGAATAAAACTAAAGAGGTCAACCAGATTGCTTGCAGGAATGTGATCAGACTAGAGACGCTAAAGATGACGTATACAATAAGTATGTAGGCTAAGATAACATGCCGTCACCTGTAGTCATTCAATTGTTTATAAACATTAGTCCAAGCTCCCTGCTTGAGACAACTACGGCCTACGTGATCTGTAGCGTGTCTCATTCGATTGTGTGTTCGTATGAAACTATGTCATTGTATGTATGTTCATATGTTCGAACTACTGTCTGTTCCTTCATAACTTGTAACAGAGATGGTAGACAAGGAGAAGAGAGTTAGCTATCGTCATTAGAAGACCTGTATACCTCTTTACCTAAGCTTTATCATGTAGAGGAATAGGATTAGCCATCATCATTGGCAGAAGCGATCAAGCTATCGTCATAGAAGACTTGTACGATCATACCTGATCTTCATCATGTAAAACTTCAGAAGAATATACTATTTGTATACCTTGTGTTTTCTACAAGAACCTCACCGAACCATGAGTTTAACACATCGTCGTAAAGATAATACCGACTTCGTAAGTGATCTACAAAACCCCAGACACTCCATTGAAGATGGAAGTGCAATACCAACCGACTTAGCGTATAGATTATCGCTAGTCTAACATTACCTCATAGGGCGCCTTATCATACAAGGCACAAGCCCTAATATTGGTGGCCAGCGGACCAGAAGAACTCTACAACGTCCTACGAAGAAAAACCAGAATAATAAATCATGTATCATAAGAAGTAACAACGACGACGGAAGCAGCAGATTCTTTCAAGCAACCCTAGTTATCATTGTTAGTGAGCGACCTCAGAAAACAATAAGAACTCTTCAACGACGACAGAAGCAACAGATTCTTCAAGCAACTTAGTATCGTTGTTTAGTGAATAACTTCAAGAAACAAAACCGACGTGTCATTTTCCTACGGCAACGGAAGCTTCGTCTCTCATTAGAATCATTCAAGAAAACATCGTTAGTGAGCGTTTCCGGCACTCCAAGAAACAAACCGAACGCGTCTGCAGCGCATCGGATCTTTCAAGGGCTCGAATCATCGAAACAACGCGCACGGGGAAACTGAAGCCAAACCAGGTCGTCCGCTAAATAGAGAAGGAGGACCAAGCCGTGTGTCGTTATCGGAACACCGTGACTTCCCACAAAAGCAAGCTAAGTACAATTTTTTATTCATTTGAGTAACTTTTGAGTGTTTCCTTTGCAGGTCGAATTTCGTTATTCCTGTGGCTGAAGTTACGAGACATTCTTAATCTTACTTTTTTACAGAAATTATCTACATCATTGAGATTTCGCTACTGCGAGTTTTTATCTTTGAGTGTCTGTTTCCAGAAGTTCTACTGAAAATATCATAATCATATACTATGTTAATTTTATCATTTTGGTGATTATTCAATCCCTTACGTAACAAATCATATTAAACAGTGAATATGCGTTTACGCAGTGGACGTCTGTATTTATACAGATGCATGGATAGGGTCGTTAAGCACCGTAGTGATTAGAAAACACACAAAAAACAAGTGGAACACCCGTACAAATCTATATAAATTAGAGGTAACACTATTTCGGGTCATGACAATAAATGCTCCTTTGCAAGTCCCGATCGCAGTTTTAGCCTTGAGTTTTTTGAGTTATATAAAATATCGAACCTCAATGACTCAACTTAACTTTAAAAATATGGCTGGATTGCAAGGAATAACATGTCTGTAAAAAACTTTCATCAGGCTAAACGCGCTGACCAGGATCCCTCACTATTTCAAATTTTAGCAAAGAATGAAGTACAAACAGTTAAAATTGAATACAGTAGAGATAACTTGTCTTATTAGTAATCGCCTCAGTTCCTAATAGTTCCATCATTCATTGCTTTATACGTAACAGCAACATAATGCTAAAAAACACACAATACGTTGCGATGGTAATAAAGAGAAGGATCCTAATTATTACAAAAAGAAATAGAAACAGTAGCCCGTTCAGAATCAAACAAGCAAACTCGGTGACTGTGTCACCTAGTCAAGCGGTCAAGGTTAGTCAAAAAACTGCCGAAGTTTTCAAAGCGAAGCAAATTCCACACAATAAGCGACTCTAGCAGAGTGGGGAAAAGCGATGTTGGTTCATACATACCGATATCTTTTTGAATTAAAAAGGATTTTTCCTATGAAACACACGACCGTATAAAGTAATCAGAGCAGGTTTTCGTTTTAATTTTAATACATTAAGTTATAATAAATACTGGTGGATTAAGCCCAACTGTACGCGCCGTAAAAATTAGAATATCTTGATTTATTTCACGTATTATCCTGTATTTACGGACTCACCGTCTGTTGTTCGAACTTCCCTAATGAGAAGTCCGGATAAGCGAGCGCTTACAGATACCTCTATAGTTATAAAAAACATTGATCTGTATCTAGTGTAATTGTAAGATCCATCTAGGGGTATACAAAATATTATCTTACATCCCTGCAAAAAATAAGCGTCGTTTATCAAATGAAAATCCTATAAACCTTCAAACATATTAAAATCAGTTTGAACAAAAAAGAGACAGTTAAATAATAACTTATATAGAGGAACTATACATTTGTCTCATAAATCGTAACATTGTTCAAATGACCCAACAGAAATTCCCTCTCCGCAACCACAGTCGCAGTTTTGCACGCAAAATCTCGAGACGCATGCACCCTCGAATGTCTTAGTGTGTGTAAAAAGACTTTGCTGGGAAATGAAATTTTAATCCTTCCCGACACTCTGAAATATAACGATTTCCGCGAACAAAGCCCTAAAAGTATACATATCGTGGATACGAAGTTATAAATATCGCATTTTTTATTGTTGCTAGTTTTTAATCACGCCCAACCAGTCGTGGATGAATCTCTCTGATAATCTATCTAAAGTAATATCCGTAAAGTCATTCAAGCAGAGGTGATTCAGCAGAATTTTTTTTTATCTTCTACCTGAATACCAGGAGTTTCTCCACTAGCGAGTGATCTCTGGGAGAAAAACGGATGTCATTGAAAACAAAATACGGTCTAAGGACAAACATAAAGCTATATACGTACCTTCGTGTAGAACCCCAATGAAATTTCAAAATAGAAATAAATGACGACGTTGAAAAATGTTAGTAATAGGAGTCATTAGGAAATCAAATAGCCATATATATTTTCTCTCAAACGTCATGTCATAAAGGATCGGACTTGGCGTATCTTGCGTAGATTTCTGTCGCTTAAACAAGGAAACGACTTCCGATAGTTTCCAGTGCGATGTACCGACGACATCTTATCTCTGTTAGGTTAGAATAAATTTTTTTTCACCAACTTGGACTTACTTAAATGCTTTTACCAGATACCATTTACTAAGTGATTGTACCTCATACACCGTTTTCAGCACACCCAGGGACATTATCAATTTTTACGTATGCCTCCGGCTTACGTTGCGCCCAATTACAATATAGTGTTTGGAGACTTTTAGGGGATAACCTACATGCCTATATGGATGATCTTGTAATCCTTTCTAATACCTTAGAAGTACATTCACATAAACTAGAGCTAGTGCTACAGAGACAAAGACAAATAATCTCAGAGTAAAATATCTAAATGTGAGTTTTTAAAAACCGAACATGTTTATCTAGGTTTTATGTGTCTAGTCAAGGTCTTAAAAGTAGTCCATGGTAAGGTGTCGGCTATTCATAACTTTCCGGTACTTATTAACGTAAAAGGGGGATACAGCACTTTTGCGCTGTAGTGGGTATTACAATCGTATGTAAATATGTAACTCTTCAATCATGACAGCTCCTTTAACAGATCTTACGAAGAAGAGCGTAGATTTATTATGGTCTGAAAAGCATCAACAGGCGTTCGATATCTTAAAAGCGGAAATGCAGCTTACCTAACTTAAAAATCCCTGATTTAAATAAGGAATTTTTTTTTATTGCAACAGACGCCTCAGACCAAGGGGTAAGAGGGATACTACTTCAGTAATATGATAAACAGTTCTTCCCTATAGCTTTTTATTCACGTAAACTAAAGCCCTCTGAAAGTAAATAGCAGTAATAGGCAAGGAAGGGCTAGGTATCTTTAACTCACTAGTACATCTTAAGTTCATAATCTATGGCTATCCTGATAAAGTCCTTACTGAACATGAGTCTTTACCGAGTTTTTTCAAAGGCTTTAATCACAGTCCAAAAGGAACTCGGTGACAAATGATCATTCAGGTCTTTGGAGCCAAGATAAGATATCTACCTGGGAAAGCAATAATCATAGCTGACGCATTATCCCGCAATCCCGCACCATACAGCAAAGAACCATTAATTAGACTAAAGATATAGAAACACATCCGTACCTATTGTTAAAACCGTATCTAAACAAGAAAATTCCTTAACCCAAGAGATCGCGAGCATTGAATATCTGGGTCGGAGCGCAGAACTGTTACAAACTGAACAAAGCAAGTGTCAGCAGCAATAAACACCAAACAATAAACACTTCGAAACGGAAACAGGGTCAGTGGCTAAGCCCAAAAACAATTAAACACTTTTGAGCAGAAACCCTAAAGCAAAAGTACATTTAAAGTATGTGTATCAGAATAATGTAATCAAGTGTAATATTATATGTAGGTCTGTGACGAGGAAAACCCGAAGAACACAGCAGATGACTAACGACCAGGTAGTAATAATAATCTCTTTCATACCAATCGTCATAAACTGGTTGCATTCCGTCATCCAGGGTTCCCTCCTATGTCACAGAAAGCCAAATCACTATTTTACTGGCCTACAATGCTTACAGATATAAAAAGCACATAACTAATTGTAACACGTGTCTGATGAACAAGGGATACACTAAGACACCTGTCAGTTTAGGAGCCTATCCTGTGCCAAATTCAATCCTTGAAAGAATATACGTAGAATTATTAACAGAATTACGAGTCTGACAGAGGGAATAAACACTTCTTAGTGTTAATAGTTCCTTGACACGTTATATAGAATTAATAGCACTAAAAACAAACACCGCAATTGAGTGCGTTAGGAATATTTATGAGTGCTAAATCAGTAAATATGGAATTCAACACATAATAATCTGTGACTCGGGTGGTGTAAATCAATAATAATCTCCTTAACACGTTGTGTGAATTCCTTTCCATTAAGAAAACCAATAATATATTTTATCACCCAGAGTCAATCGGTTTGGTAGAATAAGAGTTAAATAAAAAAAGTGTCAATGTCTTACAAGTACAACTCGTAATATTGGATCCGAACCGGATTATAGTGGTTCTCGCGGTTTTAAATACCTTTATCATTTATATCTTGTATCTATAGAATTGATGCCGCAAGTAGCCTTATACGGTACGCCGCTAGAACACTTTTCCACATATTCAAGCCAACCTTAATTTATCATTATATAAAAAACATATAAATAAATAAATATAAAAAAATAAAAATAAATATGGATACAAGTGGAGTCAATATAATACACTCGTAAGAAGTCGGAAGGGTTACAAATTATAATAAAAAGGAATCACGATAAAATCAATAAGCAAAACGTAACCATAGGTTAATTAAATATCTAAATATATATGCGTAAAGATTTGAACTCTAACTTAACGCTTTAGTAATGACAAATAAGCTAAAAGTTCAAACACATATCCAAAAACCTACTGACATATTGTCTGTCCCGGTAATTTATATTCGTAGTCAATGAAAAAAAAAAAAAAAAAAAAAAAAAAAAAAAAAAAAAAAAAAAAAAAAAAATTAAATAAATAAATAAAATGATAATACATAAAATAAATAAAATAAAATAAAAGAGATTTTAAAGTCAGGAAGTCTAGAAGTGAAAATGTTATCTATGGAATAATCCTATATGAATCTTATACAGGGCTAATAATATATATAGAATTTGTATGGAAACCTTTTCATATAGTTTGAATAAGGAATATTTATTTAACATAATGCCAACATGAAACTAATATATTGTTCAATTTTGGTACTGTTTTTTTTTTTTCAGACATTCTTCTCATGCGGGTGGAGAATTAAAACACTAAAATATCATTTGAAAATACTAAAGTCGTATCTCTTACAGCAAGTAACGTAACTCTTAGCTGGCTGAGAGCAATCTCCTGCCAAGTGACGACGTCATCATTGCCGTATCAGCATTTGTTCCTTTTAACCTCAATAATCTGCTTACACAGGCTTCATCTGTGTGTCGTCTCTGCTTGCGAAAGCAGATTGACTGGAGAAAGGAATGCTTAGTTCATGAACTTCACATGTGGTTCATAGGTCACATGACAGGCCACATAACATATTCTTATCCGTGTGTGTAATGCAATTAGTTAAGGACTTGCAATCATTTTAAAATTAATAACAAACAAAATAAGGAAATAGAATTTCTATAACATCAAAATGAATTAATTTTTTCTGAACCTCATAGACATTTAGAAGTATCACGATATGGATATGGATTATTTACTTGCAACATTAGCTTATTACAATCCAAGTAAACATTCATGGGAAAATGTCACATTTTCTTGAAAAACCCAAAGTTTATATAGAAATTAGTTACATAGTGGGTTTTTCGTTGCATCTCCTACCTATTAATAATGTTTTAAAAGTTAACCTCAGAGGATGCGCACGAGAAAATTGAATATGAAACTTTTGTTAGGGCACATAGAATCATGATTAATCTTCTCTTTGACTCTTATGTTGCCTGGCAATCGTACAAATAGCTCCGTTTCACACTTCTTTGTCTAGTAACTTACTACCAGTAATATCGAATTTTCTTTGGGATTCGTATTGAATATCTGTTTATTTTTTATAATTATGGATATTTTTACAGTCCTCATAGACCTGGATAGGTTCACTCATTGTTAATGCCATGGATAAAAAAGTTTGTACAGCGGACTCTTTTGAATTCCAAAATATCAGCGAATTCATGTGGGTTAAGTCTGGTCTAAATGGCTCTCTCCCCTCCCTGTATTTGGATGTTGTCTGAATTTACTTTGCCCTTGTGACAAGTATAATTTCACTTGCAGGCTGATTAATGGAACCGGTTACAGTATCCTGCAGTACGAGAGTTTCACATAGCAACTTCAAAAAATCGTTCGTCGCAGCGGACGACTACAGTCAAGTAACAACCGCCTACAATGTGAAAGGAATTTCATGGACTTCTTCGACCGACACCGTATCTCGTCGTTAATCTCGTTTTAATGCGGAATGCTCCGGCTACTGTCGGAATCGACTACGAATGGGACATACTTCCGACAATTACGACCCGAAGGATATTCAACTCTACTTTGCTGGCGAAGGACTCGTGCTGGGATGATCTATTCATCGCGAACGTAATCGTGTAGCTTAGGATGCAGAGAATAAGTGTGAGCGCAAAATGGAACGTTGGACCCGCCCAGGCAAATTTTCCCCTTGTTTTAACCATTGAAAAAAGGCCGTTTCATTTGGCTAAA
>NC_061097.1:57485184-57502684 GCF_015104395.2 Macrobrachium nipponense | reverse complement strand
TACTCAACACACAAGTGATTTAAAAAAGTACCATATAAATGTGACGATTGTCAGGTACACATTTATATATTTATATATATATATATATATATATACATATATATGTAATATATATATATATATATATATATATATATATATATATATATATGTGTAGATATATATATAGATATTATATTTATATATAATATATATATATATATATATGTAGATATATATTATCTATATATATATATTCATATAGTACCTGCAACCCTCAGCACACGTACTAAACGACTGAAACTCTAATGACAACAGTGATCCCTTAACAACTTACCAGTATTGCAGGAAACCAGACTAAGTTCATCAAAACAGGTGTGAGGTAATCTTGTAAGTAATTAGATTAATCAAAGGGCATCACTCCATCAACAACTTTAAAGTCTAAGTATTTCTCTGATTTCAGAAATCTAAGTACTTCCCTGGTTCTAAGTCACTTCAAGTTAATTGAAGGAAAACAGATCAATTACCACTCTATGTTTCTACCTAACTCAATATAAACATAATTAAATACTGGTGTAAAATTAAGAAAACACTTATAAAAATGTTAAATAAAAAAAATTTATTATTAAACTCAAAATTATAAGTGAAATTCACAATATCAGGAAAAATTACTGTTACTTGAAAACAAAGTAAAGTTCAATTAATTCTTGAATCAATTAAGTAAAATTAAATAAAAATTAATTTATCACAAAATTCAAGAAAATTAATTCAATAAAAATTCAAAAGTGTTGGCCAATAATTGAAATTTGGAAATTCATTCACAAGTGCTAAACAACAATAAAATTTGAAAAGAATTCTAAGTAAATGCAAATGAATTCACAAATGTTAAATTCAATTAGATGTGCAATGAAAATAACTAAGTTAATCAAATTGTGAATGTAAATAAAAACACAGATAAATATGGAAAATACCAAGATTGTAAAAAGTATTAATCACACAGAATATTAAATAAAAACACACACTTCACTAAGAAATGAATAAATGCACTTCAAATGAAACAAACACAAAACACAAAAAATTTCAATGTGTAAAAATGTAAATAGATTCTCTCAAAACATTGTAAATATTAGTTATTAGTTCTCTAAACCATCGTACCCATCAGTTATTAGTTTCTTACCAAACCATCGTAACCATTAGATATTAGTTTTTACCAAACCATCATAACCATTAGATATTAGTTGCAACTAATAAAATATAACACACTTTACCTTCTTGGTATACCAATTTCTTTCTTTCTTTACTGCAGCTTGTTTCACACTCACAAAAACAGGCGCCATTACACACAATGTTTGTTCAGATTCCACAAAAAGCACTAAATAACACTAAATAGACTCTAAGAAATATCAAATCTGAAATCTACAAGTTACGAGTAACCATTTTACATTACGTTAATATCAATTATGGCAAGGCAGAGAGAGAGAGAGATGTGAGCACTTTGAGGTTTGAAGCCCGAATGATATCTCTTCCTTACGAAAACTGGACAGTGGAGATGACACAAAACATTTTGGGCAATAATTCTTTCTAGAAGCTTCTAATATGATGCAACTTTACAAAAAAACTGTGAAATCTTCACATGGCATTCGGCAAAGATGAACGCGTATGAAACGAGTATACATTCATGTACATACCAGTTCAACAAAGACACGTAGCCGATCAAGACGGAGGTCGAGCGATAATTAAGATTGACATGTTTTTAAAAACACCACGAAGACTCGAGCTCTTTTATTCTCGAGGTCTCTTATCGCAAGGCGTTGACATAATAGGAAAACAATCCTAGTTTCGAACGGACAAAGCAAATCTTTCTCTCTTTTCCTACTACATTATATATTCTTTTTATATTATGTTATGCGAAATCTGAACACACATTTTAAATATCCTATCTCTAAGCTATCTAGGAATCTGAAAAAATTTAGCAAAATTATATATATACATTTTATACAGTCAAAGAAGGGATATATGAGTTTTGAAAGTAGCAATATATAATATATATATATATATATATTATATATATATATATATGATATATATATATATATATATATATAGATATATATATTATATATAAAGTATATAATATATTATAATATTATCTCTATTGTGTGTATGTATATATCTCTCTCTCTCTCTCTCTCTCTCTCTCTCTCTCTCTCTCTCTATATATATATATATATATATATATATATATATATATATATATATATATATATATATATATATATATATATATATTAAGGTTCACTTTCTTCAATAATATAAATAAAAAATACCGATTTTTAGGTGGACTTTTACGGAACTCTGCTCATCCATACAGATGATGTATTAATATTCATCAATATCCTGTGAGGCTGAATTCTTTTTTTTTCCTTTAGCGTGATAAAACCATAAGCTAATACCATTGCAGAGTTCAGTAAAGAAAACACGCTTTTCTACTTTAGCTTCGAATAAGTTCCCTTGGGGTCTATGCATATATAATAGTAAGATAATCAAGTATTTTTATGGGATCCAATAGAATTTTAATCCTTGGCGAGGCATTACGTACCCTTCCAGACCTGAAACTGAATTATGTTATTAAATAATAAATGACTTGTATTCTCTCTTCCTCCTCTCATATTTCTTTACTTTGTTAGATCTGATTGATTATCCTTCTTGTTGTCTTTCCTCGTCTATGTCAACATGGAAAACCTTATCAATGTTATACTTAAATTGGAAGCTTAAGTTTGTCTGAATAAAAAAAAAAAGTGACAATGCCTTCATTCATCCTATTATTTTACAAAATAATTGAAAAGAGCTATATATTTTCTGTATGCAACTGCATTACAATTTATGCTGGATTCAAGAAATATTCAAAGGCAACGTCGAATAGTAATGCTCTAGCTTATCTTACCAAGCAAATAGTTTCAATGATGAAAGGATAAAATCATGGAGTTTTGAGACTGAGGTACAAACTGAGATATAGAAAAAAACAAAAATGTACTGTAAAGAAGATAAGAAAAAAAAACAACGCGGACGAAAGTATTAGAACAAAAACTCAGCACTGTTGACCTTGAATGAGAATTGAGAGCAACCAGAACTTTCCAAACAAAACACAGTCTTTTTTCATCTCCTCAAATAGTGGAAGCTTAGAAGAGGAATATCCTGAAGAGGTTGATGGTTGAGACTGAGGAACTTAGTACATACAAAGACACTAGAGATAAGTTGCTGAAGGGGGTGAGAGGCCTATTGTGAACCTCTGGACTCTAACCAAATACCGTACACCTTCATAAAGGGCAGCAACATTTATCCAGATTATTTCATATTGGAAAATATCAAGGCAGAACAAAAACAACGAAATGAAATGAATAAAAATGATGTTGATAATAATACAAAGAAATAAATGGAGTATAAAAATTCTATGAAACAAAGTCTGTGGAAAAGAGATTTTTTTTACGAAGGCATTTTTCTGACAGACTAGAGCGGCCAACAATGGGCGTTATTGTGCCCGAGGGGAAAAAGGCCGTGTTAAAATTTATTTTTATATTCAGACTTCACAAGATTCTTTTTCCTTTTGGTTTCTTTAGAACATCCTAAAAAGCGTCTCCGATGTTCTCTTACTACAAAATCCGGTGCATCATAAGCGATCTTCTGAACACACACGCACACACACACACGCGTGGGCAGACTTTAATTGTGTATGAGGATTTTAGAGAGGATCAGGAGATGGATCCTTTGAATGGTCGAACAAGAATTAATTCATGTGACGTAGGAGATCTTCGTAAGGGCAGGATGCATTTAGAATATGAAAAAGAAGAGGAAGAGCTAGAATCCGAAGGATGGAAATGAAGGAGAAAGAGAAGAAAGGAGATAATGGAATTTTCCCAGATAAACTTGAGTAAAATGATTGCATCGGGATTGACATAACAATAAAATAGAAATCAAACAAGGAGCATAGGCAGTCGGGAACGATGAGGATGCAAAATAGTCAAATAAAACGAAAATTAAAAGAATGACAGAAATGCGAAGAAAAAAAAGGAACAATGATAAATATGAGCTTTGAAAGAAAAAAAATACAGACACAAAAGAACTAAAATAATTACAAAATTAACTTCAGTCCACGATAAGGATCTCGGGATAAGATTTTCTGAGTCTTGTGTTGTTCTAGGGACGCTTTATAAGAAGGAAGTTGAATCCTTACTTCTTTGCAGTGCAGCCGAAGATCATAACATTAATTATTGGGTTTTAAGCAATTGACTGTATACTACTATGAAAATCTTGATGGCCGTACTTTTGACTTGAGACTACAGTACTAGAAAGATCATTTTTGTGGGCAAAATGTCAGTGTATAAAGTACACAGATTAGTTTATACTTTAGGAAAATCTCCTCATTTGGTCAAAATCACAAGATCTAGATCGATTTACACGGTAAATGTTCATTTGAAGCATAGAATATTTAAGTGACTCAGTTCTCTACTTATCGCGAAGATAGTCTTGGGAAAACTGGCGTTTATGGCGATACAACTCTTAAAAACTATTTCTGTAAGTGTTCAGTGTCTAAGGAAATGGAATAAGTAAACAATAAATAACGATGAACATAGTAATTTTTGTTTATATAAGAAAACTAGCCATGAAACTACGCTTAAGAATATTTGAATCAGGTTACTGGATTTCCGTTAAAGACCCTCACTTTTATCTTTAACAGAATATGTCATTTTCTAGAACAGCCCGCTCTTCTGAGGAATGTCTTAAAAATAAATGGATTTATCAACTTTGTGCAGTTCTATTTCATCGGTCCCATGGAGTTCGCTGAAACTCTAGGAAGAATCATAGCCTACTTCTAAAAAAAAACCGTTACAAATAAATCGACTCACTTAATGCCAACTAGAGCACATTCGGAGGGAAACATCGCCTCTCAAAGAGACTGAGCACCTATTTAGGGAAAATAATGACCAAATTAAAGAAACAAATTTCCTTCTAGCAGTCGCTAATACTTAGTATGGGAACTGGCTAAACGCTTAATGAAATGAAGCTTCCTAAAACGTTGTAATAGTACTAAAACATTCTCAAAGATCAGCAAAACTAAATAAATAAATAATAAATAAATAAACAAATAAATAAAACTGCGTGGCCTTTAAAAAGGTGCTGGTTTTATCTTAGAATTATATGAGTTTCAAGAAAAAATACATTACTGACTATGAGCTCATACTAATTTTTGGATTAGCTGCTTTTCCATTTGGATTTTCTTCTTTCATTGATAACGGACTGATTAGATAACTCAAAGAATTCAGATGCATTAACCAAATGATAAAATATTCTCGTAGCGATGTCTTTTAACATACACTACAAAGAGAGAGAGAGAGAGAGAGAGAGAGAGAGAGAGAGAGCCTGATGAAAGGCAATTGGGACATTAGGAAGAGGCGGAGTGGTGGCACTAGTCTCCCCTCATATTGTGAAGGGCGTTTTAAGGTCAGGAATTTATCACAAAATAATATACTGATGGAGGGGAAGGACATCACTCGTTGACTAGCTTCGTAGGGCGATGTCCAAGATTTTTCCTTAATTAAGGCACTGGTTGATGGCACACGCAAACTCACACATTCACAAATACACACTTATTCACACACACACACATACACCCACACAAATATATACACACACGCACACATACCCCCACACATATATACATACATATAGATATATATAGCTATAGTTTTTATAAGATATATATGATATTATATATATAGTATATAATATATATATATATATATTATATATATATTTATAATATGTATATGAGATAATATATAGATATATCTATAATTATATACTAAGATATATATAATATATAATATTATATAATCATTAATATATATATATATATATATAATATATATATAAAGATATTATTAATATAATATATATGTCACAAGGCGGAGAGGTAAAGGCATGTCTCAGCGTACATAATTTATTGCCGACGTTTCACATCGCTTCGATGCATTTCAAGGCTGGGAATTGATAAAAATACAAACATATAAGACTCGTCACTGATAAAACACGGTAAAATATTTAAAATTGGACAATAAAACATTTAAAATGTAAAAAATTATTATACAACAACACTAGGTTGGAGAGACCACTTACCAGAGTAAAAAATAGAAGGTGACTGAAGAACAGAGCGGAAGAAAGAAAAAAAAAAGGAAAAAAAAACACCCACACACACAAAACCATACAAAAGACGAGAGACAGAACTTATGTAAACAAACAAGGGGTTAGGTTATAAACAACTGAAATGATGAGGACTGGGCATTTGAATTCGGTACATTGGTCTTGATTAAAATGGATTCCAGTGTTAAAAGTTCATCATCCTTATTGGTTGATCCAATAATTTTAAAATCATCGATGTCCAAGCGGGAGCAACAGTTAATAGTGTGGTTACGGATGCTAGATAGCTCAGGATTGGATAGTTTGCATCCTGTTCGGAAACTGACTCCTTTGTGGGCGCAGAAACGGTCTTGTAGCGCCTCTTCGTGCATCCAACATAAGTACCCCGATTACATCTGAGACGAGTGTATTTATAAACTATGTTGAACATCAAAGGCTGGCTTAATCTGTCTTTGGCTCTAAAAAGAGATCGGATGGTTAGAGGATTTTTCGGAATTAATTTCAGTTTCAAGGCTGGTAATTCATTGTTAATTAAATGTATAACTTTCTTTTTGAAGTAATTGTCAAGGAGAAAAGGGAACTTAGCATAGATGATTAATTTGGGAACGATATGTATAGGAGGTGGGGAGTTCATTTTCATGTTTAAAAATTTATTGAGAGTTCTATAAAAGTGCACTGACGGGAAACAGTTGTTGTTAAAAAAGTTTACTAAAAAATCTATTTCGTTGTGGAAAGAGACCCACAACGGAAGTGAGGGACAAAGGCTCTATGAAGGAGGGCGGAGAGGGCATTTAATTTAAAATTAAAATTACATGAGCTATAGAAATTTGTCCCTAAGCCTGTGAATGTACTCTTTCTGTAAATTCCTGTATGACAGCTATTATTGTCTCTGGAAACAAGTAAATCTAAAAATGGCAGGGAGTTATGGGATTCTTTCTCTAAGGTGAACTTAATATTAGGATGTATAGAGTTGATAAATTCTAAAAAAGCTTCGGCATTAAAATCAAACATAAACAATGCAAACGTGTCATCAACGTACCTTCTGTAAAATAGGAGCTAAATGTTGAGGGGGCTACTGTCAAAGATTGGTCTCCTCCAGGGAGTTCATAAAAATATTGGCGAATGTGGGACCAAGTGGGCTGCCCATCGCCATCCCTTCAATTCGCTTAAAACAAGGGTCTTTAGAAATAAAAGTCGTGTCCTGCACGGCCAATTCTAAAAGTTGCTTAAATAACGACGAGTAAACCTTTAAAAATAGAGTTATACAGAGGAAAAAGTTTATCTAAAATAATTTCGATAGTTTCTCTAACTGGAATACTGGTAAATATACTAGTCTTCTATATATATTTTATATATATATATATATATATAGAATATATATATATATATCTATATATATATATATATATATATATTCGGTTTAGTCCATTTACAGTTTTACAATGTGTACTGTACATTAATGATATTATACTTGCGTACTCGTATAAATGCATGTAATGAAAAATTTCTGTACTATATCGATAATACATCCGTACAATACTCTCACCCGCAGCCTTACAAATATGCATACATATTCATATGCGTGTGTATTATATATATATTATATATATATATATATATATATATATATATATATATATATATATATACCTGTATTGAATGCACAATACTCCGGAATGAGATGCTATACGGAGAACGAATGCCCTCAATGAGTACTCTCAGCCAAAGTCTCCTTTTGAAATACAGAAGAGGCACAGATTATGGCAGAAGCCTAACCATAACCGAAGAAAGGCGCAAAATCACGTAGTGGTCGACTGGAAGTCCGTTGCTACCATGATATGGAATATAGCAAAGAGGCGTTCACTTGGATTTCAAATGGTATGTGTTTCGGGCTTTTATTAAAATGTGTCACATACGTGAAGAAAATTCTTCCATCGAGATCGACAGATCACTGACTGAAACATTACTTGCAGAAAAGAGACGCTACCCTGATGCGAGGAGAGAGAGAGAGAGAGAAGATTCCATCCTACCGAAGAGGGAGACCGAAGAAACGCCCCACGTAGGTATCATTACGTAAATCAAACGGGGATGAATAATTATATTCTAAAGTTTCTGAGAGCCAGATTTTACAGACTGAACATCGGGATCTTTGCAAGATAGGTGAGCTTTAATGCTATTATATCTTGCAAAAAATTTTATTTATCTAGAATAAGCGTTAAGTCCAGAAAGAAATAGAATAAATATGCTGCTTAATTTTCGAATTAGATGGAAATCTAATCATTCTGTATAAAAAGAATTGCATTTGCTGGAATTACTCTCTCTCTCTCTCTTTCTCTCTCTCTCTCTCAATAAGCTCATTGGTTCTAACATGATATTTACTTCGGAGTAATTGATCCATTACTATTGTGAATATCCTAATTGATCACATGATCAAACATCACCAGAAGGGGAGGTGATATTAAAAAAAATATATATATTATTGTATTTCAATATTCATAAATCTTTAAGGAATTTTGCATGACTATGGATTCATCATCATGTAAACAGGCGGAAAGCTTTCATAATATGGTGATAATAAATAATAGGATAAGTTCAGGTGTATGAAACAATCTTGGGATTACTTGCATCACATTAATAATGGAAAAAATGATGAACTCCAACAGTTCGACAAAAGGAAAATTTGTCGGAAAAATCACTCGAAACATAATTATTTGGCACAGAAATCTTTTCTGGCTTCGTTAATCTCCTAGATCAGGAGTTCCCAAGCTTTTCTTTGCACTGTTCAGTGTGACCCCAAGTTAAATATATATATATATATATATATATATATATATATATATATATATATATATAAAATATATATTATATATATATATATATATATATGTATATATATATATATATATATATATATATATATATATATAATATATATATATATATATATATATATATATATATATATATATATATATATATATATATAATATATATATATATATATATATATATATATGTGTGTGTGTGTGTGTGTGTGTGTGTGTGTGTGTATGTGTATGTGTATGTATAGTTATATCTATTTCTAAATTTACAGCATTACTGAGAATTTTGGTTTCATGGTGACATTTAAGTAAAAGAGAATAAGAAAACATTTAAATTTTATTTACAAAAAAAGTAGTTCATCATAAATTAATTCTCGGATTTGACAATTACAAAATGTTGGTACTATTTTAACAGTCCATAATTTACAGCATTATTGATAATTTTTTGCCATATGGTTGTATTGGAGTAGAAGAGAAACAGAAACCATTTAAATTTTGTGTACAATAACGGTAGCTACCCATAAATGAAATTCTCCGATTTGGCAATTACAAAATGGTGATATTATTTTAACACTTCATAAGTTCATAACATGTTACTCATCAGATTTGGCAATTACAAAATGTTGATAATATTTTAACAGTACATAATATGCTGTTCACTTATAACAGCTGCATTACAATCTGTACCTCCTGACTCTCTGATATTATGAGTAGCTTACTTTTAGAACTGATCACTATTTGATCAATTTTCTGTATATGGGCGTGTAAGCTATTAGGTAATGCATCATACAATTTTCTAAGTTGATATTTGACATGCGGGTACGATGGTCATTTTTACTGAATATCATTGATGCCAATGTATTAGTGAGAATGCATTAAATTCAACATGATACCTCGCACACCCTGCAAGGATATTTTGTACTCCCATTCCCGGGAGTTACCTCAGCGACCCCACCGACCCCATGACCTGTTCATGACCCCATATAATGAGCATTCCGACCCCACTTGGGATCCCAACCCCTGATTTAGGAACCCTGTCCTAGATTACAGGAATCAGCCATCTTGATCAATTATTATGACGAAAAATTAAGCTATGACGTTGTAATGCGCAGATGGGTGAGTAGGGCGTGCCAGGCTCCACCTGCAAATGGCAGTTTTAAGCGCCTGGGTTGACTGGGGAGATTCTGACATTGATATTATTATATTATTATTATTATTATTATCATTATTATTATTATATTATTATTATTATTATTATCATTATTATCATTAGGACGAAGCATCTGTAATCTCTAGCAACAAAAAGATTAGATTAGATCATTAGATTCGTTAATATCATATGTTCGTTATCAAATGAGTATAGTACATGAGAATGTGAACTGATCGGTTTTTCTGAATGAGAGAGAGAGAGAGAGAGAGAGAGAGAGAGAAGAACATTCAGCCTTCAGGTAAATAGATAGGTATTAAACATGTGAGGTTGATATAACTTCCTTGATATTTGTTTAGTGTCCGACACATTCAAACTCTTGAAATCAGTTATAGACCGGCAGCCCGGACCATTGAGATACAACGAACAACGAGATACCGACTGTAACCCTACTGGTAATTTAGGAGTAGACTTGTAAACTGTGAAACTGACCGTCTGCCGAAAATATATGGGTGGCTTACTTAACAAGCACCACTAATTGCTCGTTAGATTTTGGGTCTAGATCCAATATATGAGATACCAGATGAAACTAATATATAATATATCTGCAGACTCTACTGATTATAGAATGACCAGTGACAGACATTTTGGAGGGTGGTTTCCCCCTGACAGACGCACTGAGGGGGGGTTAATTGGATCTAGATCCAACTTAGGAGATACCGAGTAAAATTTACACTACAATAGCACTGCACATCCTAGAATACTGTGGTGGTAATGACAGACGTTTTAGTGGGTGGTTACCCCCCGACAGACGCCCCACAACGAGTGGGGAGGGGGAGGCAGGATCTGCATCCAACATTGGAGATACCAAGTAAAATTTGTACAATAGTTCTGCACATCCTAGAATGCTGTGATGGTAATGCCAGACGTTTTAGTGGGTGGTTACCCCCTGACAGACACCCCACAAACAGTTTTGGAGGGGGAGGGGGAGACAGGATCTGCATCTTCTAACAAATGGAGATACCAAGTAAAAGTCTGTACTACAATAGTTCTGCACATCCTAGAGTACTGTGGTGGTAATACCAGACATTTTAGTGGGTAGTTACCCTTTGAGAGACACCCCACAACGAGTGGGGGGAAGGGGGGGAAGGGGGAAGGGGGAAGGGATGGGCGACAGGATCTCCATCCAGCATCGGAGACACCAAGTAAATTTGTACTACAATAGCACTTGCACATCCTAGAATGCTGTGATGGTAATCACCAGACATATTAGTGGGTGGTTACCCCTGACAGACACCCCACAATGAGTGGGAGGGTCAGGGAGAGACAGGAACTGCATCCAACATTGGAGATACCAAGTAAAATTTGTACTACAATAGCACTTCATATCCTAGAATGCTGTGATGGTAATGACAGACATTTTAGTGGGTGGTTTCCCCCTGACAGACACACCTTAACAGGTGGGCAGGGGAAGGCAAGCCCTGATAAAATGTCTAGATTAGTATAGTGGGGGCTACTATTGACCCGTATTATACATTATCGTGATATATTTAATAAATATTTTTATCCTTTCTATATCCTTTGTATTTATCTAACACAGTGTTTCCCAACCTTTGACACTTTGAGGAACCCGTGAGACAATTTTCCTCATCACAAGGAACCCCAATACACACACACACACACACACACACACACACACACACACACACATATATATATATATATACATATATATATATATATATATATATATATATATATATATATATATATATATATATATATATGTGTGTGTGTGTGTGTGTGTGTGTGTGTTTGTGTGTGTGTGTGTGTGTGTGTGTATGTGTGTGTAAGCATTTGTGTTAATCACCTTTAGTAAAACAGATGGAAAAAATAAAAAATCGCACGATATGTAACGATAAAATAAATTATAGGACTACGATTTCTCACGCCATGTACGGAACACCTGGCGATCGTTCACGGAACCCTGGTTGACGATGGCTGATCTAACACAAAAATATTTATTGTTTCATATAAATAACAGTCATCTGTAGGCCCATAATAATTCAGTCATATTATTATTTTGTCAAGCAAGCAACTGACTTCAATTATAATAGGGGAGTCCGGGGCTAGTTGGCAACAGGGGTAAGTTGGTATACTTATGACTTTAAAGTTTACCAATAGGATGACTCTAATACATATACTGTGTAATTGCCACGTGGTTCCTCAATTACCAGCAAAAACTCTATAGAGATGAACGTAGAGCTCGAATTTATGTGACAATTTTTTATTTTGATGTAGTAGTAAATATTTTAATCTTTCTGTTATTTGCTATAACATCTATACATTCATAAAGATTAGTTTTCAATGATAGAATAGTTTTCCTTATGGTTTAAAATTCTATAGCATTTAAAATTATTAATTCAAGGCTTCTTGGTGTGGACTGGTTATCGTTTTTGTACCAAATGGTAGGGATGGGCAAGTTGGCTCAAAATAAATGGGGCAAGTTGGCACACGTTATTTGATAACAGTAGTAAGCCTATTTATTTATATAATTCACGTTTTGTTTCTGGATTTTTGGAAGGATAATGAGATTAGTGTCCTATCATTTCTCCACATTGTTCTCACAAGTTGCAGCTCCTGGGTTTTAGTGTTTTATAGACATCTGAAGAAATGTGTTAACAGGGCATGTTATTCGTGGATGACTGGTAATCCAGGATCAAGTATGCCCATCTGTGACATTCCTGGTAAAGTTTCCTCGGCTTTACGTCTAGCTGTCACTTATTCTGATGTTTTCAATTGGTTTAGTATTGATGGAATTTCAACTTTGAATTACAGACTATTTCAAGACTTTGATTTTATGGGTGGTTATGTAACAGATTGAGAGATGTCCGAAAAGACACATGGGCTTCAGGGCGATCAGTCCATCAAGCGTGGATACAGAGTTTAAGAACTGCTCTTGTTGATCCAGAAGAAAGCTCAAGCTGAAGAGAAGCCTGTGTTTGGGTAGCCAGAGAAGTGTGGGTCCAGTGCAGGGCATGTAACATGTGGGAGCATGAAGACTATGACGAGGATTTATTTCACACCTGCCACAATTACAACTAGATGATGATCTGAAGTAATACTAATGCCTTATATTTTGCATTTTGGAAATTCAGAGGGTATTTTTGCTATTTGATTTAAATGCAATGTAGTAATTTTCGTTTAATTATCAATGTGCCAACTTACCCCATAATGTGTGCCAACTTACCCCGTGGGGCAAGTGGCACGAAAAGTTATTTGTTTTTTTCTAAAGCTTATTGTTATCTTATGTTTGAAAGCAAACATCAATTATTTTGCTCTATGATAAAGAATTTTGCAAAAAGTTTGTTTTATATTCGGTAATACCAAAATTGTAAAAAGTGTGCCAACTAGCCCCGGTCTCCCCTACTAGCATTTAGCTTTTTTATTTACGATATGAAAATTAATGTAGCGGTGGTTTGCAAGACTGACACTATAAAGTAGCATATAAGTTCTTATCATTATTAGAGTTATTGCTGTAAAATGTCTATGTACATAACATTTGTTAAATAGAGTTACGCACCCATTAAATAGATAGTAATACATATGTAATATATACGCTATAGTCAGGGTACAGATCATAATAATTGTGCTACAGCCTACTCGGTTTGTTTTATCGAAGCAGGACTACATTCTTTTGGTTTCAACTGACTTTCATGCTAATGAAATCATGGATACATTTTTGTATTATCAGTTTTATGAATGAATATTGTTGTTACTATAGTCGATTTTTTTCGGCTGGTGTAAAATTCGTCAGACATAATACACCTGGCTGAGGAAGGACACAGAGGATCTCTGTTTTTTAAACAATATCTCTACACCAAGTTATTTCGAACATTTCCATTCTCTCAAGAAGATTATGAATAAATAAAAAAGCAATCTAGACCAAAAAAAAAAAAAAATAATAATAATAATCACCTTGCATTAATGTAAAGAAAACAAGAGAAATTAAAAATTAGTGCGATTGTCAAATTTTTTCTATCGTGATGTTTAATGAGTCAGTGTTTAGCGAATTGTTAGGGTTTAGTGAGTATGCTTTGTTTAGTGAATGTTATGAGTAAGTGTTTGATGAGTGTTTAGGGTTTAGTGACTGTTTAATGTGTCAGTATTCAGTGAATGTTTACTGTGTCTTTAGGGTTTAGTGAATGTTTTGTGAATATTATTGAATGTTTATTGTGTCAGTATTCAGTGAATGTTTTGTCTTAAGGGTTTTAGTAAATGTTTTGTGAATGTTAAGTGAACGTTTAGTGAATGTCTTGTGAATGGTAGTGTTTAGTGAATATTTAGTGTAAGTATTCAGTGTATTCAGTGAGTGTTTAGGGTTTTAGTGTAAGTTTTGCGAATTTTAAGTGAGCGTTTAGTGAATGTCTTGTGAATGTTAGTGTTTAGCAAATGTTTATTATGTAAGTGTTTATTAAGTTTTTAATGAGTGGATGTTCATTCACTGTTTAGTATTAATAAGTTATTAGGGTTTGGTAGCTAGTATTTAATGAGCGCTTGGGGTTTGTGAATGTTTTATGTGTTTAATTAATGTTTAGGATTAAGTGAGTGGTTTAGTGGAATGTTTACTGAGTTTGGGGTATAATGAATAGTTTAGTAAAAAAGTTTAGTATTGTTTCAAGTGTTTAAGTGAGCATTTTAGTGTATAGTGAATGCCTAGTGAGTGTTGGGTATTCAGAGTGTTTTGTGTTATTGAGAGTGTGTGTGAGTGTATGTTAAGTGTGTGTGTGTGTGTGTGGTGTGTGTATAGAATGTATGCAAGTGTGAGTGCTTACTGAGTAAGTGCATTGTGAGTGTTGGTGGTTAGTGATTGTACATTACTGTTTAGTTAGTGCTTTACTACCATATGCAAAGAAAGTCTGTATTTACACAGGAACCATTTATGATTGACACTGCTTAGATCCAAAAGCAGATGCTTAGGCCTGAACCACAATGGTTGGAGTGATTAGGTGTGTTTTCGTAAGCTAATTTTTCTCTGTGAAATTGGGTCGAATAATAATAATAATAATAATAATAATAATAATAATAATAATAATAATAATAATAATAATAATAATAATAATAAAGATTAAAAAAAAGCAATAGTAATAAAATATAGTTACTAAGAGCTGGACCGAGACCTTTCAATATGCCTTCCGAAGTCACTCTCGGCAGGGAGATCGCTACTCCAGTGATTGACGCCCTATGCCTTGCACACAGCTGACATATTTGCACATTCGGTTGTCAAATTTTTATGACTGTTGGAGACGCATTATAAATCATATTAACAATGGTAAATGCATTGAACAGACGTGAGGATATAATATGATGTTAGTGCCTGTCTACTGGATATAATGAACAAATAAAGAAAAAAATATTACTAGGGAGAAAATTAGCAAATAATGGTCGTCAAAGCCAGCATCGATAGAATGTATTGAAACACATTACATAGGCTGCCTGTGGTGCGTGCCGGCGGGAAGTTAAGAGACAAACGCACTCGGCTGGCTTTAAACATCAAAACGGTGTATCATTTTTATTTAAGTTTAGATTTTCTTCCTGAATATATATGGTACCTGATACTTGGTGATAGTGTACAGATCAATTTGAGTGAGGCAGCCGAAAATAAGTGGACTATTAGTTAACTGACATGATATTATAGGCCAAATTAATTTGGGAGTCAGGAGCTCCAAGTTGTATGATCGTCAACTTCGGGAGGGGGAATAAAATGGAGGAAAATGTTTTAATATTTATAGTTAGCTTATCCTGAACAATTCATTCACATATCCAGTTTCAGTAATTATTTGTGTGTGATACATCATCTCTTTGTGAATGTGCGGGTGTTAAAAACGGCTCTTTATGATGGGACTTTGGTCTTAATATCAATCGAATTCCATATCCGATAAAAATTCATTTCATCCACACGAACCAAAAGCAACTAAAGAACAATTCATTTATGTAAGACACGTTGGGCTACGAACCTCGACATGGCTGTAGTGTCCTAACTATAGGCAAGAAAAGAAACGACCAAAGACGCTATGAAAGCGAGAATACTTATCTTACATTTCTTTTTTTAGAGGAACTGAGAGTGACACCATATGACTGGTTTAATTATTCAAAAATGGCTCAGCACACATACTTGTACCTGTTCCCAATTGTAACCCCCTCCCATTCAGATAAAATACTTTGTGTGTGAAGTATAACTCCAAACCAAAGGATAGTGCTAATATATATATATATAGATATATATATATATATATATATATATATATATATATATATATATATATATATATATATAGATTATATATATAAATATATTATATATATATATATATATATATATATATATATATATATATATATATATATATATATATATATATATATATATATATATATGTGTGTGTGTGTGTGTGTGTGTGTGTGTGTGTGTGTGTGTGTGTGAAACTATGGAAGTAGACCAAGCCTAGAAAGTCTCACACATAGTATTTATATAAATGTGATGGAATTAATGAAGTGAAATATTCCATACTTCAATAGGAATTTTTAAAAATAACTCCGGCAGTAATTCTCATCCTGAAACATCACAATATTTCTTGAATTTTTTGCCTTTTACATTTTATCAGGCTCATGATTTTCAGATACTTGCCATATTTCTAATATTAATATTGCCTATGATAGATTTTGAAATATTTCAAGGTGTCCCACCTCTCCTTCCAATCATAGGTTATGTCTGTGAAAGGGTAACCACCCACTAAAATGTCTGGCATTACCATCACAGCATTCTAGGATATGAAGTGCTATTGTGGTACAAATTTTACTTTATATCTCCAATGTTGGATGCAGATCCTGTCTCCCCCTCCCTCTCCCCCTCCCTACTCGTTGTGGGGTGTCTGGCAGAGGGTAACCACCCTCAAAATGTCTGTCATTACCACCACAGTACTCTAGGATGTGCAGTGCTATTATAGTACAAATTATACTTGGTATCTCCAATGTTGGATGCAGATCCTGGCTCCCCCTCCCCCTCCCCCTCCCAAGTCGTTGTGGGGTGCCTGTCAGGGGGTAACTACCCACTAAAATATCTGTCATTACCACTGCAGTACTCTAGGAAGTGCAGTGCTATTGTAGTACAAATTTTACTTGGTACTATGATGTTGGATGGAGATCCTGTCTCCCCCTCGCCTTCCTCCCCCACTCGTTGTGGGGTGTCTCTCAGGGGGTAACTACCCACTAAAATGTCTGGTATTACCACCACAGTACTCTAGGATGTGCAGAACTATTGTAGTACAGCTTTTACTTGGTATCTCCATGTTAGATG
>NC_061097.1:57470184-57482684 GCF_015104395.2 Macrobrachium nipponense | reverse complement strand
ACCAAAAAAGTTACCGGCTCGGAGAACAGTAAAAGGCAAGAAACAAAGAAGAAGAATGTGGTGAGGCTGACCCACAACTTCCATTCACTTTACCTTCGTCTGAGGACGAGACCTGTGGAGAAACAGAGCCAGTCTGCGGTATCCAGAATCTTCAATGAACTTGGTGTTGCAATCGGTCCAGGCCCAGGGAGAGAGATGGAGACGCCCTTCTGGATAAAGGTTCATGGCACTGAGGATCATCAGCGATGGTATGCACACAAACCTTCCAACAAGGTGAACCATTGACGGTACAATGTCATTCAGTAGGTAAATACCATTCCATATACTCTCACCATCTGGATGTCATTCAAAATGTGTATTTAAGCCCGGCCAGTAATTATTATGCCAAAAGAAACTATTGGAAGCTACCGTATTTTCTGAGGATTCTTAATTTGATTAATAAAAAGAACAAGACTGTTGGGCTAAACAGAATCAAATATTGTATTTTCCGAGACACATATATGGAAATTTCCAAAATGCCCATCTGTCCAAGGAAAAGGAATTTTCAAGCGCAAAGCTTCATGACTGACGTTTCTTGCCAACTCATTTTGTGAGCTCATGCATAACAAGAATGTCAAGAAGGCGATGCTCAGAGAGAATTCTGTTATTTCAATTGAACATTTTATTTTGCAGTTCTGCCCTTTTCTCCTTTTCCATTTTCTCACTAAGAAATCAAAGACCAGCTCAGTCATTCATCTTGCGGATGTGACTTTTCATATTGAAACAATTACTCCTACTTTGCGACATGCTTAGCAAAACCCTGTTGGGGATTTATTTATTTATTTATTTTTTAAACGGGTATGTATCCACTTTTGCGGCGTGTTTGGTACAAGCCCGATGAGATCACCGTAAAAACATAAAATATTGTAAATATCATAAAGATAATGACCCACAAAAAATATTTTGAACTTTTTCCCATGACATTATTACCGGCCACAAATGTGACTTTCTTCCCCAGACAAAATTATAACCTTTTTTTTCCTGTGTCTTTATTACCGGCCACAGGACGTGACCAGATTCATTTTTCTGGTTATAATTTATGTCGGGATTTGATTATGAAACATTATAGCTGCGATATTCAAACAGGTTTGCTTTTCCATACATTTCGTTTATTTTCGCTTGTCAAAGAATCTAAAGATATATTGGTTTCAAAGGATGATTTGATACTGATTCATGTAAAGTGTGATGGTGCTACTAACTTAATCACAGCAGGACTTAAAAATTTTTTTAAAGGTAAAGGCAAATTGTTTTATTTCGTCCGAACTTTGCGAGATTAAGGAAGGCTGAGCCTTATTCTTTGCATTACGCTTAGCAGGTAAGCCAGGGAGTAATAATATAATAGGGATGCGCCCGTGACTAACTAAGCTTATGACGGCACAAAGTCATTTGGAGATTTTTTGTGCTCCTGTTGGCCCCAGCTTTGTCTGTCTATCTCTCTCAAATGAAAATTTCAACCTAATTGGTACCAAAATGTTTAGGTGAAAACTTCATTTTTTTGTATTAGGAAGTAATGCAAAAAATAAACCATAAATTAACATGGGCTAGTGAATACATATAGCCTATTTGTAAACACACACACACGCACACACACACACACACACACACACATATATATATATATATATATATATATATATATATATATATATATATATATATATATATATATATATATATGAGTGTGTGTGTGTGTGTGTGTGTTTACAAATATGTATATATATATATATAATATATATATATATATATAATATATATAATATATATATATATATATATATATATATATATATATATGTGTGTGTGTGTGTGTGTGTGTGTGTGTGTGTATGAAAGTTTTATGTGCCACGGCTGAGAGTTTCATTCGGCATTTTATGCTGTATAGTAAACTCCATTGCGCCAAAGAAGCTTCAGTGCATTATTTCTTGTTTACCTAGTCTACCCTGTCATCGCTGTTCAGAAGCGAAGCCAATGACAAACCTGTTCCGGTGAGACTGATTTTGTTTTCATTCAGTTCCTTGTGGAGAAGGCCCTCTGTGATTATTTTCGAAATTCTCTGCTTTACTGAAATGACAACAATAATAAACCAGATCATATCATTCGTTCTTTGGTTAAGGTTTTATTGAAATACCTTGTTTTTTCATAGCTACATGGATTTAACTTGAATTGTTATAATTTTTATCAACCACTCATATTGATCACATCTCCCGAATGCTGTGCGGCTCACAGGAGAGACAAGGATTTGGCTTCTGACCGTCCTGAAGTTGTCATGAGATCCTCATCTTCTACGTACGGAACAAAAAAAAAAAAAAAAAAAAAATCATTTGCGAGATTTACGAATTCTACCTAGGACTTTTGCTATACTTATATTTTATCAAGTAAAATTTGTATTAGTTGTAATAGAGAGTCGCGATACTCAGTCTTTCCCGTTTTTGTTTCAACTTGTTCCGTAGTTTAATTGCAAGTGGGAAGAACAGTTGTACACAAAGGAACCCAAATTGAGCCCGTTAATTAAATTTCATATATTTCTAAGGAATGAAATAGAATAATCAACCTATCTACATTTTTTAAAGATTACCTTTACGATCATGAAAAACGGCGCCTATTCCGTATGAGTGAAGATTTTTCGTTATTACCTCTGGTCGAAGCCTTCTGAATGTGAAATTGATCCTGTCTATCTCTCTGAATCGCCGCAGTGTCTGAAAGTTGGATGGAGGTCAGCAGCTTTAAAGGGAACATTGTCCATATTGAAAAGGGCTCCGAATATGATATTCAAAAAACGCATTCTCTCCCTTTTATCGATGACTCCACAATGGCCTGATGGCTGTCGGTTTAGTTCAAAGTTCGGGGAATTGTATATTAAGTATGATGGTTGCGTTCAACGTTGTCATTCTTCATTAGGTTCTCCGGAAGGCCAAATTTTTTACCTTTTAGACAGGTTTAATATAAAAGATATAAGTAAAATGATATCAAGAAAAAGAATGAGATCGTCAGAAATAACAAATAGAACACGGACCTGTGGTAAGGGATTAAGGTCGAAAGATAAAAGTAAGGAGACAAGGAGAAATACACAAGAGGGAGTGGCAGAGAACGGAAATAAAGAGAGATAATTGCAAGAAATCTTAGACTACTGACAAGATCTTATTTATAGTTCCTTCTTGGATACACCATCTGCGAAAGAAATAAGAATTCAAGGGAAAATGGTGTTTCTTTTCTTTACTTCGACCTCCACAACCGATGGGGCAACGTCTCGTGACCTTAACATTTGATAATGACTACTGCAACTTTAGCACTTTTCTTCTGAAATGAGTCAAACAGTTTCGTGCACGAACAGAATTCGTTTGATGGCTGGATTTTTATGTTGACATTTTCGTCTTTGTTATAGATAGCCGGTATGGATTAGAAAAATCCCAACAACCTGCTTCATAAATGAAGTGGGAAGAAATGTCTATTTTAGACGGGGTAACAGAATTTAATGAAACTTGGTAAATGAATTTAAAGAATCTTGAGAAGATTTACCTTAGGAGGGAATGGACAGAGATGTTGAGGTCTTGCAATTGATTAGGTATGCCATGTTTCATCACATTATATTCCCTGTTCTCGATGCCCCGCCAACAATCAGATGGCCAAAATCAAGACGACGGACAACTTACAGAATTTTGGGGTCATTAGCGGATTAAATTCTTCACTTCAGCTACTTATGACAACGTCATCGTTTTTTCATCTGTTTTATTCTCCGAAGAGAAAAATTATCTCAGCCTCGTTTATATAAAGACACTTATCATATCTAATCACTTGTAGAAAACATCGGCACGTGAAAGGTAACAAAAATAATGTATCATAGCAGAGGCGGAATGGATCAAATAGATTTGAGCGCAGCCTGTGGGGTGGTTGGTAAAATTGAATTTGTTCGAGAAAACGGTAAAACATTTCTCTGCGTCAAGAGGCATCCAGTGAAGCGAAACCAATCATTAGCAATATACATGGAATGGTTCCGTTTTCTATTTCCTTTTTTAAAAACCTACAGACTAAATTATGTAGTGTGTTGCAGGCATACCACGGATACCGTTTCTATAACTTTTTTGTATTGTATTTAAATATGTTACGATGACAGTGTTGCCATTGGCGTAAGCTGCTTTATAAATTATTTGTTCCGGTAATACCTTTTACCGTTTAGCTTTCTGACCACTTTTATCAAAGCTTTGCTATTCCAATGTTGACTTTAAGCAAAAAAATTTGCCTGTTTATTTTATGTGTGAATCTCTCCCATTTCATTTCATCGTTATACATATTTCAATCTTGCTGTGACGTAATATCAATTAATCGTTTTAGTAATTTCAGAAGTACTCTTCGATTTTTTAGGTAATTTATTTATCTACCTTATTTCTATGAGCATCTCATTATTTTGTAGACCAAAATATGTTGTCGTTTATGTACTATAAATCGATTTACGGATCCTAAATGACCACAAGGCTGCACCGAGTCGTATCGGATAGTGCGTGGAAAAAGAAGTTAAAATCAACCGATGAATTAAGGAAAAGAATACATTGGTATGTAAATAGAAAGACCTGGTTCCGATGTTTTTTAAACACGAACAAGGGTTTTTGAATTACGTTGATTTGATTTTACGGTAACTTGGGAGAGAATTGTATCTCTTAAAAGCTTTCTTATTTCTTTGCTATATTTTTTTTTCACTTATTCTTTCCATATTCTTTATATTTTATGTTACGGGGACTATACCCGTGTTATCGCTCCATATCTGTTATCTTCATCACGGTGATATTGTCTCCAGGCTGGCTTTAACTAAAATCAGTGAATTTTATTTCAATAATTGCATATTTCTTTCTCATGAATCAGATATTATGATGCAAAATATGGAGCTACGCTATTGGTGGCGCAAGTCATTACGTCTATCTCCAACCTAAAAGGGGACCGGATTGGCCCTGGGAATATCCAAGGTTGGATTGCCAAGGGACCGAAAGAGGATGAAACGATAAGATTGTCAGCATACCATGAGCAGTGATGCTTGAGGGAACTTTCATGATCATATTCTAAAAATTGTTTTTTCATCCTACTATGAAACAATGAGAGGACTGACGCTCAATTCTAATGTAAGTATGACATCTTTGTAACCTTTCCTGCATAACCGCGAAAAAATTATTTCAGTTAAAATGAATAGCTCAGTAATAAAAACTGACAATGGACAAAAGAAGATGAAAGAAGAGAAATTGTACGTTTAAAACCCATTTGGAAGTTATGAGAGTAAAAACGCTTATAATTAAAATCTAAATTTTTCGTTAAATTTCACATCCACGTGCTACTGGGTAACAGAAAAAATGTAACAAATTGCCTCTGATTGTCGGTCGTTATTTGGAAAAATCTCGGATTCACAATAAAGGTCGCTCCTTTCATAACTGAAAATCTGAAATGTGCTCACATTTTATACGCTTTCAGC
The DNA here is from genome assembly GCF_015104395.2 of Macrobrachium nipponense. Taxonomy (NCBI): domain Eukaryota; kingdom Metazoa; phylum Arthropoda; class Malacostraca; order Decapoda; family Palaemonidae; genus Macrobrachium; species Macrobrachium nipponense. Next base: position 57,477,193 of record NC_061097.1, on the reverse strand, counting down.
TTTTTATCTGGTTTTGTTTCTACTATGTGATGACGCATTGCATTTCTTTGCTTATTAGTTTGCAAAGTAGGTTAATGAGTTTTTTTTTCGTTCATTTATTCTGCTTTATCAGCCACTGAGAACTATTTTAGGGAATTCGAAAACAGGTCTCCTCTAAGGCTGCTTAAATGGCTAATATCTTTGCTGAAGGGGGCCTAACAAAATTAGTTAATTAATTAATTTAAAAAAAAGTGCCGGTCTTCGGCTCAATCGGGTCTTTTGTACTTTGCATAATCACGGCCACCGAATATAGATGTCTTTCGGTGGTAGCCAGTGGTAGCCTGTTCTATATCATTGCCAGACTCACGATTATGGCTAACCTTATCCTTAAATAAAAATAAAAGCTGCAGAGGCTGGAGGGCTGGAATTTGGTACGTTTGATGATTGAAGGGTATATGATCAACAGATATCTAATTTGCAGCCCTCTAACCTCAGTAGTTCATAAAATGTAAGGAAGGGGAGACAAAAATGTGGACGGTCTGACAGAGCAAACTCAATAGTTTTCTTTTACAGAAAACTAAAATGGATAAAATAAGAAAGAAAACAATCAGTCATGTTTTTCGTCGAAAAGTTGCGTTCTTCGTAAGATTTAGCCATCGAATAAGCAAGTTGTATAAATTTCTTGACTATTTGCATTCCCCATCCATGGATAAATGATGAAATATTTGCTTTTGAAAACAATTGCATTTTTATTTTGAAATATTGAAAGCTCACAGCATTTCCGAAGTCGATAACTAGTTGTTTCGTCGTTGGTTTACAGTAACTGAATCAGAACAGATGTATTATGAGTAAAAATTTTGCAGAATGAAACACCACGTTGGACCAGACCTTCTTTGACTCCTCTGTCGGCTGTGATGCGTCATATTGCAATTTCGCAAAGGTCAGAGCTTCAAAGGCTTCAAGGTCTCCGTCATCTCTCTCTGCTCTCCATCCAAACTCCCTTATTATGACGGTAACGAGAGTCGTTGTTCATATGCCTGAAATACCTCGGAAAAGCGACAGTCGTTGTGGCTGGTAGGAGGCTATGGTCTGCACGAAACACCAGTGAAACGATGATTTTATATGACAGAAAATTGATATGAATTTCCGATTATTCTTGGTACTAGAATCTATCATTCTTTTATAATTGTTAAGAAGTAACGTTTCTCTCTCCATTCTTCAAGTTTTAGAGTATACAATTTTATGATCCTTCAAGTCACACTTATAACCAGCATGAGAAGTGCCGTTGTTAGGCTCAGAGGTCTGAATAAACTAATCCTTTATAATAATAATAATAATAAAAAATTATGCTGTTATCTTATACTACAATATTTGTCAGGGACACCATACCCAGGACCCATTATATATTCATCTTGATATTTTATTACATCTTAGATCGTTAAAGGTCTCTTTGACCATTTCATTACGATTGTTGTTTAAATATTTTTGTCTCACTGGTTCATACAAGCATGTTCAAGGCAAGAATAATGTTAGTTGTGATGCAACAGTGACGACTGACAATGCAATCTGCATCTCTTTGCTTAAAAGCGTTAAATTTTCTCTTTCTGAGGTTGTTATTTCCGAGTACCTCCACCTTCTGAGTTCTGTCTTTTTTCTCTTTCTTTTGAGGAATATCCGTGTCTCCATTCGTAATATACGACACACCATCGCCGTCCACCGGCCACCACCTACACCCCACCATCTCCTCTCTCAAGGAGAGAAAATTTATTGTGATCTTTTTTTGTCAATCAGGATCTGGAGGGAAATTTTTTGGCTATTTTGAATGTTCACTTAAATTCCCTTCTATTTGATTTACCTCTATTTTTTTGCATTTCTTCCTGTTTTATCTGGCATTTCTGTTTTCAAATAAGTTTGTACAAATACCTTAAGTTCATCGGTTAAAATGAGTTAGGTTGCTATATTCTCTTTTTTATCCAGTGTGGAGACTGCTGAAATCAGGAATTGTTATGTCGGAAAAGTTTGTGAATTACACTCTAATACTGGAAATAACAATTTTGAATCCGATATATGAGTCCATTATAAGTTGTAGGCTAACGCTAGATTTAAATATAAAGCCATAGATTATCACCCTCTGGATTTTCTCCATACAGAATACATGAACCTCAAAATGATAGATATTTGCATACAAATTTTGTCTCTTCCATTCAGTGAGTAAAAATATGTAACGTTAATTACTTCTCGAACAGAAATACTGTGCATTTAAAATGGATGTAAACGATCTCTCTTCACGTGGGGAATCTCTTTTGACCAAATGAAAAAGAATTATGCTTATACAAAAGTAAATTAGAATTTCAGCAAGGATAATTTCGTGTCAAATAAATAAAATAAAAAAACCAACGAAATGAATACGAGAATAATAGCAACTTAGCACAAGGGAACTGGACCATGAAAAGAATATGGCAAACTGAACAACAAAGGCGAAAAACCGGTAAGATACTACAGTCAATTGAAGAATATACCAAAGCCTCACTAAATAGTTTTGTAACCACAGCTGCATTCTCTTTTTGGAGGTACAAAAGTACTCTAAGGATAATTTCGGCATTTCTAAAGAACACAGAACGTAAAAAAAATGAAAAAAAATGTCGTTGTTGCTGCACTGCTTTATTTATCATAAGTTCCACAGGAGTATAGCATATTGCTTGGTAGGGGGAAATTGTTTTACAGCATTTTTAAACAATGGCTTGACCACGTATTTTCAGTCTGCTTTTCATACGCCATTGCTTGACAAGAACGAACCTCCTGCATACAGACATACGCACACGCGCGGCATAAGTTCATGTTAAAGTAAACCTGTCAATGAAGGAGCATCACAGACTTTCAGATTGACTGACTGGATGAGAGAACCGAGCGGAGTCACTCAAACAATATTTAAATTGCCTGGACTGACAGACTCGATGACATTTCCGTGTTCTTGAAAATCAGTTACTTTTTCTCCCTTCAATGCCAATATCTGAATTTTCTTTTTGCTTCTGTTTTCCTTGAGTATTCTAACAACCCTCTTGAATCCTCTTTTATCTCCTCTGATGGACAAAAGAGTTAAGCTTCGCTCAGTAAACTGATTCCAAAGAGTAAGTCTTCATGCTAATCAAAAACAATCTCTCTCTCTCTCTCTCTCTCTCTCTCTCTCTCTGCTAATTTGCTACCGTAAATTGACAAATATTGCGTGAAAATCTGAGTAAAATTATTGGGTACAGTTTTGTTTTTCATAACACTTGTGTTTTTGGTATGTGTCTCATGGAATTAATTCACAGATATTGTAGGGCATAAAACAATGGTGGCTTTTCACGCCAGAGTTTCAACTTCAGGCAGGTAATGAATGAGGGTAAGAATTACAGAAAAACCTTTTTTATACCAAGAGATCGAAAGGTCACCCGTTACGTCTCTCTGGTTGACAATTTCTCCTTAATCTTCGTAACCGCTGGAAAGAGGAAGATTTTATTATAATATCTGAGTCCCAAGCTGCTTTGGAGAGGTTCATCATATTTCTGTGATTAATCAGTGCTGATTCTGCCATCTGGCTTTTAAATCACAGAAGCAGCTAATGCTAAGTGAAACAGCGCCTGCTCTTTCCCTTCATTCTAATCCAAAACCTCTTCCACCTTCCGGATCTCTCTATCTCCCTTCCGGCACCCACTCCTCACACCCTTCTTCTTCCTTCTCTGAAATTCCATACAATACCAGCCATGAAAGTGATCACAACGCAGCGAAAGCTGCATAACATTCACAATGGAAGGGATCATCATTCTCTTCGAACAACTAGCAGGAAAGCCAGTTGACAGAGAGACACTGCTGAAATGCATAGAACCCTACCTCATCCAAAACTACAGGCCCAAAGCAGCTGTGTTCACTTTCATAACAGCTGCTCTTTAAATGAGATATAAGGAAATTATTTTTCTTCTGTTGTCCCTTTCTCCTGGCGGCTGCTAAAGTGACCGGCGCCACTTCTTAAGTGAGCAAAACCTGAATGGTATGCAGCCATCTTATGTACTATAACCCAAATATCATCCATTCACCGCACATCACCAGCATTTATGCCATTTCCAAAGGGAACGTTTATCCCCATCCTTTGTCTCTAATTTAATTTTTATCCCTACTTCCCAAGGCTCCACTACTTACTGGAACTTGCTGATATTACTTACTCTCCCACTACCTATTTTCATTTCTGGGCCAGTGGTTAAATTGAGACAAGTTTTGTCTCCAGAGAAGCATACATAATACCAATCACCAATTACGGGCTGCTGAAAAGGGAGAGGCCGCGCCAGACCACCATTCCTATTGACGAACGACGTTGCCTTGCTGAGCACAGTGGGCGAGAACAGTTTCATTTCTGGCCTCCAGTTTATCACTAATTTCATTAATAAACATTCTAAAGGCAATATTAAAAAACATTTTTTCTTTTTCTATGAATGCTTAAACATTAATTTTGGGAAGAACGGATGTGGTGTCATTACTGATTAAAATAACACTTTGGTATCTTTTCATAAATTATGGGTAATTCTTATTACTTTTTTGGAAATTAGATAAAATAAGTCACACTATGTTGCATTATTTTTCCGAATTGACGGTCAGTACAATGTTGGTTATGCAAGAATGTAAGGCTTCAATATAGAAAAGGAGCTCACGAGAATACCTAGACCTGATATATCACAAAGATCTTCAGTGTTTTTATCGGCCTCAGTGTTGTCGTAATTAACTAGAACCAATTCTCTTTTTCTCGTAGATGAACATTTTTTCATTAGTTTCCTGAGAAAGTTAAGCGAAAAGCTTCTATTATTTAATGATTAGAAAGTGATATGGAAAGTTAACTATATATAAAAACGAAAGAAATTAGTATTTCAAACGTGATGTAGCCTTATCAAAGAAGACCAAAACTAATATTATATAATAATTATCATGCTTTCGACACTCAGAACTATCGGAAGACATGGCATGCGTTCCAGAGCAGACCAAAAATTTAGATAATGAGGACCCAATAATTTGATATGAACTGTTTACTGTCTTAACATTCTTCAGTGACTTACCGTTTGTGTTTGAAACTACTAATATTACCTCAATAATAACTTATACAATTTCGCACTAAGAATCAATATGACTAATTTTTGTTTATCTCTGACTTTATGAAAAGTTACTGTGACGATGCCTATCATATATATATATATATATATATATATATATATATATATATATATATAATATATATATATATATATATATATATATATATATATATATAATATATATATATATATATATATATATATATATATATATATATATCTATATATATATATATCTAATAAAAGGAGCCCATAAAAACACCAAAATGTAGAGGGAAAAGTACTATATTTCAGAGGACTGCTGTCTCTCTCTTCAGGTATATGAATGAGAAAAGTTTACAAGTAAGCCAATTTAGGTCACCCCCGCTGATAATCTTCCTTTAATCTTCTTAAGCGTTGGTTGAATGAAAACTTGGTCGACGACATCTGAAATCCACGCGCCTTTTGAGATGTTCATTACCTGCTCTTTTATTAAGGCTGATTCCATCATTTGACTCTTGTACCGGCAGTTGCTGCTATAAATTACATGTGACAAATTCCAGTTTATTCTATGGTTATGTTCATTTATATGGTTGAAAATAGCCCAGTTCTGTTGTCCATACCTAACTGACCGTTTGTGTTGTATTAATCTCTGGGGAAGTGATTTACCTGTAAATCCGATGTAAGATTGGTCACAGTCCTGACATGGGATCTCATAGACCCCAGAGTCTTTGGGAGAAGTCTTTGTTGGACGTTAATCAGGGATTTGGCTAAGGTGTTTGGCTAGGTAAATGCAAAAGGGTTGGATTTCCCAAGGGTGTGGGTTACTCTCTTAATCGTCTCCAGGTGAGGAATTTTTATTTTATTATTGGGTGTGTCTCTGGTCTTGTCTTTAGGGGGTCGGTAGAAAATTACGTTTGCTTTTTGAATTGCTTTCTCAATTATATGGTCAGGATACTTTAAAGACGAAAGTTGCTGGAAAAAGAATTTGAACTAATTCGCAAGCAACTTTCGTCTTTAAAGTATCCTGACCATATAATTGAGAAAGCAATTCAAAAAGCAAACGTAATTTTCTACCGACCCCCCGTTGGTCTCGTTGCTGAATAACCACTGGTTCCATCCAACATAAAACACCATTCAAACAATAACGCCCAGATTCTATGAACTGACAGATGGACTGACAGGTGAAACTAATAGTGAATACCTTAGAATGGAAAGTGTAGATATAGCTATATTTGTTTCAGAGTATTTTGGAGTGTTTCACAGACTTACTTGGTTGCAAATGCAATAGTAACATGATAAATATATATATATATATATATATATATATATATATATATATATATATATATATATATATATATATATATATATATATATATATATATATATATATATGTGTGTGTGTGTGTGTATGTATATATATATATATATATATATATATATATATATATATATATATATATATATATATAAAGAGAGAGAGAGAGAGAGAGAGAGAGAGAGAGAGAGAGCATCCTATTGTGAATCAACTCCCAGAAATATAGGAAACTCGCTATTGATATTGAACTTAGATGCGTTGCAAACATTATTGTCAGTCGATGATTGACATCGCCATTAACAGATAAGTTATCAGAAACATCTCTCTCTCTCTCTCTCTCTCTCTCCTCTCTCTCTCTCGCTCTCTTCTCCTCTCGTCTCATCTCTCTCTCTCTCATGGTGGTGGTAATGATGCTGAATATGTCCCATTCTGATAATTTTTGTGTTTACTTTGTGAATTTTTGTTACTGACTTGTGGTAATCATGGGAGATTGTTCATTGTACTTCATACTAAGAGAACGATCCTCTTTCTTATCAGTGTTAATAGATACTTGCTCGTTTCATTTACTGCCCGTGTCCTTTTAGTAAACTTTTTACCAGTTTTCCTTTTTTTA
>NC_061097.1:57430184-57467684 GCF_015104395.2 Macrobrachium nipponense | reverse complement strand
ATATATATTATATATATATATATATATATATATATATATATATATATATATATATATATATATATATATATATATATATAGATATATATATATATATATATATATATATATATATATATTATACATACATATATATGTTTTTTTGCCACGTAGGAAAAAAATGAAAAAACGAGATAGCCGAGTACTTTCGGTCCTATTCGGACCCTTTACTGAGGCATCTCGTTTTTTTTATTTTTTTCCTTCGTGGCAAAAAAACCTTTATTTATACATAGCATCACGTTTTATATACTTCGTGATCAAGTTATTCATACATATATATAATATTATATATATATATATATATAATTTATTTATTAATATATTATACTATAATATATATTTTATATATATATATATATATATATCAATATATATATATATATATATATATATATATATATATCTATATATATATAATATAATAGATAAGATATATAAATAATATAATAAATATATATATATATATATAGTATATATATATATCAGATATATAGATATATTAAAATAAATAAATTATATATAAATATATAATTAATAATAATATAATTATATATATATATATATATATATGATATATATAATAAAATAAAATAATTATATTAATTATATCGAATATATATTATATTATTAAATATTTATATAGTTGAAGTTCTGAATATTAGTAGTTGCAAAACAGGGATTGGGACTGACATAGATTCAGGGAAAAAGCCTTGAAGAGGTCTACCTTTATACAGAAAAGAAAACAGATATTCTACGTGCTGAAGACCGTTGCAGAGCAAGGGAACAATTCAAGGATATCTTGTCGAACCTCTGGACGCTAGTCTGGCTGGAAACCGAAATAAGACACATTTTCTCCTCTGTCTGATTTTATAATCTCTGTTTTGCCCTCAAGGTCACACGTGTCTGTCTCATCTCGTCGTGTGTGGCGTTCTTTAAAAAGGTGAGGAGAGCCAGGCGCAAATCGGGAGAAAAGAGGAAATAAGTATAGTTTACAATAGAGAGAAAGCACCTGGTGAATGAGTTCGTAGGCGAGGTACTTTCTCAGCTTCGGTTTACTTTCATTGTGAAATGGAGAATATATATGTATGCATAAAATTCACAGTAGATGTACGTGACTTCATTAAATAAGGGAATGCCACAGGAAAATGATAGGCAGAAATCCAAGTTCTTTATTAAGATATCGTCAAGGAACAAATATATAATATATATATATATATATATATATATATATATATATATATATATGTGTGTGTGTGTGTGTGTGTGTGTGTGTGTGTGTGTGTAGTCCGTGCTGTGTGGTGTGTGCGTGCGTGCGTGTGTGACATTTTTAACAGTACTCTTTTTTTTTTTTTTTTTAACACAGATTTTATGTGGTTTATAGGGTAAAATTACGTGACGGGCTAAGGGTCGTGTCACGACTCTCTATTGAGTAGGCGACAGTAAATTCCCGAGAAAATGGAACATCCCTCAATATCTAGGGCTCTAGGCCCTACAATAAAGCTATAGAAAAGGAAAGAGAGAGAGAGAGAGAGCGAGAGAGAGAGGAGAGAGAGAGAGAGAGAGAGAGAGAGAGAGAGAGAGAAGTGTATTCTTATACAAAGATATATTTACAGTAGATAATCTGTCTTTTTGTATAAAACCGGGCCTGGAATAGTACCTGAAACATTTATTCCAAAATATTAAATAAATAAAAAATAATTACGGAACAAATTTCGTTTAGCGAAGAAAGCGCAAAGCGGACCATGAATATATTTACCCTGAATGATGAACACTTTAAAGACACTTTTGTTTCAAAATGAATATAACTTCTTAAAAGATTAAGACTTATAATATTTCATTTAATAAAAAAATATTTAAAGAGAGACATTATCAAGAAAAGTTAATATTAGTATAACCTTCATTTGATAATATTTTTTTCAGATTAGAACATCCCATAAATACTTTATCTTTTAGGTATAAAAGGCGGAGAACATGAAGAACGTTGAAATTTAGTGTTTTCAGTGGAAGTCTTCCAGAGAATAAGTGCTTTCTCAGAAAAATCATTTAAGAACGGGAAGACTCCCGGAAAAAATGAGGATTTTTGAAAGTTAGTTCATTATGAATATGAAGAACTTCTAAATGTCTCAGGTGAATTTTAAGAATACTCAATATTACCCATACGTAATAAAGATCCTTTTAGGGAATTCCTTTGCAGCTGGCGAGAGTAAAATGCTTTTAGCAAGGGAACATTTACCTACTTCTTTTAAGGCCGTTGACAAAACAACTAAACAAACCCCTGCATCACCTGGTAGTAGAAACGGATCATGAACTTACTGCAATCGGTTGTGCTCTTCTATTGAATATTTTCTCCCGCCAGAAGAACACTCAAATGGCAGAATCATTATTTGTTTCCGAACTTATTATTTCACATTTTAACTATATATTTTTTTTCCTTTTCAAATGAAGATCATCTGCCTGTTAATCAATAGAAAAGATGGCTGAGGAATGTTATGAGCCATTGAGAAGCAGAAACTGGCAGTTATCAAGAATATTACAACTTTGTTTGTTTCCTTTTCTTATATCTGGTCTTTTAGTTTGTGATTGGCATGATTGATATGTCGAGAGGCAAAAGAATCATCAAAGAAGCTTTTTAAACAGCTGTCGTTATTGAAGCTAATCCAGTGTTTTGGAGATGGAACTCGTGTATGGGAAGGAAGTAGCATTTATTGTATGTACATTGATACATTCAATATTTGTGTGTAAAAAGGAAAACAATGAAGACGATCGGATACCACCGGTAGGTAGGACAAAGGTATTAGGAAAATATCATCCCTTTTGTAATAAACGCAGATTTCAATTATGACATAAGGTATATCCTTTCTCTCCTCTAGAGGAGAGGCCACACTCACCTTAGTGTAAAGATTTTTGACAGAAACTTGGCAAACCCTATTTTGGGTTAAGGAAAAACTTGTTTTTTATCTTTAATTAATGCCGGATATTAGAATGGTGAAAATAATCCAGTTATATATGCAAGAATCTGGGAAGAATATTAATTTCTTTTTTTATTTAGCTCTGGTTAAGTTCCGAAAGTACTGAAGTAGTTGATGCTGTGGCTTGCCGGTTCTAGAAACCTTATAATACATATTATGAAAGACTGGCTTGTTTTTTTGCAGTTTCCGTGTTATCATCGACAATTATAGCACAGATTCTCCATCGAATTTTCCTTTTAATTTAAACTGTTTTATTATCATACTATCAGAACTTTAATTTCACCTCTCATGTATCATTCTTAAGTAATACCGTGAGATAGGTTACCCTTTCACCTGTGTGTGTGTGTGTGTGTGTGTGTGTGCGTGTGCGTGCGTGTGTGTGTGTGTGTGTGTGTGTGTGAGCGCGCGCGCACTTTTGCTGGTTATTTCAAGGGCGGAAAAGCGGATTTTGAAGAACACGAGTAACCTCGTATGGGTGGCCCTTCCTTTTAAAGAAAGTGGTGGTCTTTGATGAAAGATAGAGTTGGTTCTCATAGAAGTTATCTCTTGTTTCATCGATCCATCTTGGATATGGAGGTTGAAAAAGAAAATCTGTTAACCAGGGTAGTGATTACATTACTTGAATTTAAGAATAACAATTATCTTCATATTTTCCTCGCTCACTACCAATGGTTTGCCAAAACGATATAATGGAATCTTATTTTGCATCATGATAAAATTAAAATTTCTTTTAAATGGTTACATTTTCCTCATAAACCAAATTCAGTAACTCTGCTGTCCTCCCACTAGCCTCTGCACCATTACTTTGTTCTAAACAAAGAATATCAATGAACCTTTAGATTATAAAAGCAGATCTATTTTTCTTTAGAACGGAAACAAATGCGAACATGTATAAAGATGGACGTGACTTTCTGGAATATTACAGATATCTCTCTGTATTCGGTTCAATACAGTTTTGATAAGAATAACTGCAGAGACCTTACCTTACTCTACAGACCTTACAGATCGTTCGGGTTTCCTCAGATCCCTCAGTGTGAGGCATCTTCCAGTCTTGGATGGTCTGGAACGCAGCTTAGATATTTGTCTAGCTTATTCTTAAACACATCTACGCTCACTCCTGATATATTCCTCAGATGAGCTGGCAACGCATTAAATAGACGCTGCATTGTCGATGCTGGTGCGTGGTGGATTACTGTCCTGTGTGCTTTCCTTAGTTTTCCTGGTATAGTTTTGGGCACTATTAATCTACCTCTGCTTGCTCTTCCTGATATTTTTAGCTCCGTGATGTTTTCGGTAATTCCTTCTATCTGTTCCCATGCCTGTATTATCATGTAGCGTGCAATATTCAAGTGGACTGCGTACATACGTTTTATAAAGCATAATCATGTGTTTGGCTTTTCTTGTTTTGAAGTGCCGTAACAACATTCTCATGTTTGTTTTGCATATTGCCAATATTATGGGTATTTGATCATTGCATAACATCACGCCAAGGTCTTCAACTGCTTCCTTATTTGTGATTGTTTCGTTATTGGGTCCCTTATATGCATATAGCATTCCTTCTTTATCTCCAAAATTTGTTGATAAAAAATCTATCAGAGTTAAATACCATCTTATTTACTTCTGCCCATTCATATATTTTGTTTAGGCCTTTTTGTAGCAAGTTCCTATCTTCATCCTAAGTAATTTCTCTACTTATTCTTGTGTCATCAGCGAAACTACTCACTACCGAGTCCTTAACATTACTATCTATGTCTACAATCATAATAACAAATAGCGATGCAGCTAACACCGTACCTTGTGGCACACCGGACATTACCTTAGCTTCATCCGATTTCTCATCGTTTGCAATCACTATTTGTTGTCTGTTTTGTAAAAAATATCTTTATCCATCTTCCTACTTAGTCCACTATATTATGTTTTCTAATTTTCTTCGCTAATATATTATGTTCTGCCTTATCAAAAGCTTTTGCAAAGTCTAGGTAAACTATATCTGTTTCTTTTCCGTTTATCCTATTTTTATATATGTTCTGACGGTGGACTAACAGTTGGGTTTGTGTACTTTTTGCAGGTACAAAATCACGTTGTCCTATATTAAACAAATTATTTTTCATTTAATGTTTCATAATATTTTTCTGCATTACCCTTTCATACACTTTCATAATATGTGATGTTAGACTCAGGCCTATAATTACTTGCCTATAGTCTTGATCCACTTTTGAAAGTAAGGGAGAGAGAGAGAAAGAAGATATAGGCCGAATTTATTGGCGAGATCATGGGATGAATCACGCTTCTTCAAGCATTTACAAAACTAATCGTAAACGCAAACGTGAAACATTTTGTGCACATTTAAAATGACTGAAACACATGGTTGTTTTATTTGTAAAAATAAAACAACCTGAAAAAAATAGAGTTGCCTCAGAATACTTGATGCGAGAGCAGAATCGATGTTACCGAAAGGCGCGTTTAATAAATACATTTTAAGCCAAAAAATCTGGCATACTTAGCCTTATGATGATTATATGGCAAACAGCCCTAATGGTAAGCAAACATTAAATGAAAATTGTTTTAAGGAAATAATTGTGTGTAAATTTTTGTATAAGAAATGAATCTTCAACCTATAAAGCCTTATTGGTTTCCTACGAATACTATATTGTGAATTATAGAATAAAATAGAAAAAAAATTCACTTTTGCTATAATAATCAAAATAAAAATGACAGACTAGCTGGCTGTTGCATATCAATGACTCAAATGTTTGACATAGCTCTTTCACTTTAAACGAATTTTGAGAAATTACAGAATGGTGTCTGCGCGAATGAACACCTTCGCTTTCCAGAAACATGTTCGTTGATTCCGTTTTTGCCTCCTACGCTGTCTATGTGAACGCAGCTTTATGCTGCATAGAATTCCTACGTGTGAAAAAAGGCCAATAACAAATTTGTAAGGGAAAAACATCAGCAAAGGAATATAATACACATGGGAATGCAATGCAATTCAGTTAATCTGAGAAAGTAGTATAGAGTCTTTAATTAATGTAGCTTACTCCCAAAGACTTTTAAACTGATATGAATTAAACAGAATCACGGAGCGTGTAAATAAATGCGTTAAGCGAAGGCTTCTTGTTTATACTCTCTATGTTGTGTCTGCCATCTTAGCTTCAACATAGGAATAAGCATTCCCGCCTTCAGTGAATCTGCGAAAATCCTTCCCTTTGTCTCTGAAATTCTCGGTAAACCCTCGGAATGCTGTGTGTTCTCTCACAGCGGGAATGCGGATGCATTAGGAATGGAAATTAGAGACCAAGAGAACAATCCTTTTTACTTTTTTTCCCATTTCTCGTTTTTCTTCTTTCCTGGTAATTCCCATTTTCTTATATGGGTCTATTTATGAAGGTTGTTTCCTTCATCATTTATTTGAAGCTTTTAGTAATATAATTCAGTTTTATGGCATTCCACTACATTTTTGGTTTCAAAAATCAGGACCCAGGTATTTGTTGATAGAACGTGGGAATTATAGCCCCGCATCCGGCATAGCTGACAAATGGGGAATGATCTGAAACCGTCCTCCTACAGGGCCAAAGGTGGAATATCCAATTGAGCCACGAGGAGGGCGGAGGCGAGTACAGTTCTCTCTTCATCAATGAACTGCAATCAGATGAGTATCCCTCACGAATAAGCCAGATTAGCTTCCGTGTCAGAAACACACGTATGTGTAAATGGTGTCTTCTTGAACCAATTTTTGGACTTTAAACTGACTGCAGTTTATTGCTTGCTTTCCAGGATGGACCTTTTACCAATAAATTTTGACGAGACAATTATACGGATACAGTTGCGACTTGTTCTATATTTAAACGAAGGAAGTAAATCTATTAAAAGAAACTTTCAATTGAAAGATAAGTCAGGTATATGAGGCAAGAGAATAAATAGGATAAATCTTGAAATAAAATGAGATAGAATGAATGAAGAAACGTAAAGTTTTTGGCAAAATCATAAAAAGTAATGATATAAACTTCAACCCTAAGTATAACATTTACTCGCGCTCAGGAAACAGTGAATAAAGAACTTCCAAAATTGAATAAAATTTTTGTATATTTAAAATGAACACGTCAAATATGTAAAATATGGTAAAATGTTAAGGACCAGAAATTCTCGTACTTTGTTATGGGAGAAAATGATTTTCATGATAAAAATCGTCACGTCTATAGAGATTTATCGGTAGATATATTCTTGAAAGTTCGTGAACGAATGGGCACATTTACCAAATTTCATTCTGAAGGTACGTTTTTGTAATATTCTTTTAACACACATACATAAACAAAGTGTTAATGTAATACCAGTGGCAGTAGGGACTATAAGACAACCAACTTGAGAGTCAGGAATCTGAAACTATTTGCAGTTTAACACGTTCCTTCTCCCATTACTGAATATTCCAATATTGCGCTTTAATTTTGTTCATAATATACTATGAGATAATCAAGCCCAACAACTGCTGGTGCTAATGACAACCAGCAAATCAACCAGAAGATAAGCATTTTCTTCCAGAGCGCTCGTAACAGAAAACTCAGTATAATTTCCAGTCTTTCGCCCAATGAAGTCTAAGTGAAGATTGCATCCAGGCGCTGCTGTAAAAGATTTTTTTTTTTTTTTTTAAATAGGGGCCCCATTGTTCATGGACAGAATGAGGAGTTGTATAACATCGATCCAGGTGGAGAGGCAAATTTGCTGCACTTTATGATCAGTAGTAATTGGTGGAATTTTCATTGCCGTGTTCTAACATTTTTCACTTTTTTGTTCAAATCTTTCTATGAAAGCAGTTGGTAGATCTTATGTTCATATGTTAACACATTCTCATTCTATTGTGCATGGATTATACTATTATTTAAAAGAATGTTATATTCTGATTAAATCTAATTTAATCATTACATGCATATACCGCATCTAGCATAACGAAAAAAATAAGTTTAGGTAAAGATTCCACAGTAGCAATTAAAAGAATACACATTTAAAAATGGATTTTAGATTGCCAAAGTTAAATCAACTGCTTTTACTTAATCAGTTTCTAAACTGTAAGATATTTTTCATACGTCTCTGCAAATGGGGATCATATATGTCAGAAGCATTGTAATATATTATGTTTTGATATCCCAGAATCTCCGAATCACGTCAGCCTTTACTCCTTGCATAACTATAGCCTCTGCAAAATATGCTTCCTGCTCGTTATTTTTTCCTTTATGTCTGTAAAAGGAAACCGTGCATCCATCATTAGAGCAAAAAAGATTCATTACCTACATTAAACGCACTCACACACACACACACACACACTGAAAAAAAGAATTCTTCCCCAAAAGAGTGGAATCTGAGCCGGATAAAACCACTGAGTTCCAGTTAGTATTTTAGGATGAAGTTATCAGTAGCGCGTTGTCCTCCTCCGGTTATACTCAAGAAAAGATATTCTGAAGTGACACAAGGTTATTGACCAAGACAGTAAACGAAAGCAGTGGTTGTTATTGATTGCATGTAACAATATTGTCCGAGGCATCTCTCTTGAAAATGATACGAGAGTTGAGAAATAAATGCCATTAGAGGAGTTCGTTGCCAACTTTCGTAGCGAACGGTTCGTTCGCTAAGTCTTCACCCGCTCTAAATCACTGTGGGGAATTGAAAGCTGATTACTTTGTGAGTATTGAGTTTACTTATTTCTATGTCTTTCAAATAAAAATTTCTTTGTTATAAAAAGGTTCTATAAAATTAATGATGTCATCACTAGTCATTTGGGTTCATCTTACGTAGAACTCTTTTTTTTTTTTTTTTTTTTTTTTTTTTTTCCTCATCCCCTAGTTAATTCTGCTCCTGGTGACAGTGCCTTATTTGAAATAATTAAAATATTCTGAACATGTCAGTCATACTTTTGTGTTGGCCGCAGTTTTTGTGAAGGATTTCAAACTCTTTACCCTTTTCCTTTCCTGTGAATGTTTTATTGCATCTCAGATTGTTGATTGTAACTTCTGAACACTTTGTTGTAAGCGTTATTTAGTTACAGTTTTATTATAAGCTTTTCATAGGTTATAGCAAAGTTAGTTTTGAAGTTCAGTATGAACCGATGATTCTTCGATAAGATTGGATCCTCATGTCACCTTCATGAGAAATCCTCTGTTTCAGAAATGGAAAAGATACCCTCAATTATTACTTTCCATTGAATTTTTTTCATTTATTCACTTTGCCTCCTTGTTCGCCACCCGGTCTCTCTCCCCGTCATGGGCAGTCCTTGCTCAAGAAGAAAGACTTTAATTGCAACTCTTTTGTTGGTCTGGATCTGGGCCGACATTAAAACTAAAAGGAAAGAGACTCAGTGAGAAGTTGTTTGTGTCATTTTCATTTTTCCACATTCATTCCTTCCTCTTTCGCTCTTTTCTCACTTGGTTCTGTTGGACTCGCTTGTTATTTTTAGGCCTCTCTCCCTGTTCTGTCTTTTAACTTTTTTTTTTTTTTTTTTTTTGTCAAAGAGAGCAAGTCTATCAGCTGAAATGAATCTAGTTGAAGTTTTTATAACTCTGGTGAAAAAAAATTGAGATAAGAAATCCTCAATAAAATGGAGTCATCATGAAAGGGGAATGATTGGATAAAATAGATTGGAAGAAATGAAAAGATAAACGATGAAGATAAGCCATAAGAGATAAAGCATATTCGACTTTCTCTAAGAAAAAAAAATCATCTCATTTAACTCTAACTGTCTCAAAGTTTAAGATGTTCCTTTGCAGAAGATGGTGTTGCAGGCGAACAGTCTTTTTCCTTTGATCCTCGGGGATGTTATGTTTGCCTATAACTTTTTTTATAGATATTACTAAAGGCATTATGGTGGCCTCAGATTCATCAAATATTACTCCTGGCAATGAATATGAAAAAAATACAGATAACGATAACAAAATCAATTAAGCATTCAGGAATAATTCCGATTCTGCTTTCTAGTGAAAAGACAAAATAAATTACTTTCTGTTGCCTGAATGGGAACAAATAAACTCTCCCTCAGTAAGACCGAAGTACAGTTCGTGTTTAATTAATCAACACAGGTTGTAATACTTCAGGTGTCTCTGCCTTTCACCTTTTAGCTTTATGGCATGTTTCACTGCACTTGTTTTTTTACTAGTCTAGGGCTTTAATTAACTGAATCATTTCATTCACTAAAGGGTGCCTGCAGCGTCCCGTCGACCCCTAGTTGCACCTACTCTTTAGACATGTAGTACCTGACCTTTTTATCCTCTTCTTTTCTTCAGTCTCGCTGCACAGCACCTCTAACTATTCCCTTTTAGTCCATCCATGAGGTTTTCACGATGCTCTTTATTTTACTTTATTTTCTGGATCGCTTTATGCCAATCACTCGAACTCACATAGATGCTATATGTAGACAGAAATTTGTTCAGGTACTAACTTGCGTTTATGATCAATCACGCAAGATGGAATGTTTAAATAAGCTCTCATTATTCACCATTACTCCTGTAATTGACATAATCCTTGATTGCGTACCAAATGAACTCTATAAAAAGGCTCTTAATAATATCTTAGCTATGTGATCAATCGTAACGTCTTTTTTGAAAAAAAAATGCTATTGATCAACTACCCTCATGATTCTAGTTATTGAGTGTTCGTCTAACAACCCATATTATATAAGACTAAATTCATTAAACAGGGTGTGAGGCAATCATTCATGAGATTAAATCAATTAAAGGGTATTACTCCAATAACAACTTTAAAAGTTTAATTATTACCCTGGTTTACCCTGGTTCTAAGTCATTTCAATGAAATTGAAGAAAAACAGCACAATTACCACAATATATCACTATGTAAATGCAATCATAACACTAACGGTCAATAAATGAAACAATGCAATAAAAGTTTTAAATAAGAAAATTATTTTTCAGTACAAAATTTATAAGTCAAATTCACAACATCGGGGAAATTTACTTTTACTTGAAAACAACACAAAGTTAATTAATTCTTTAATTAAACAAAATAAAATTAAGATTTATTTATCGAGAAAATTAATTAACCAAGAAACTAAATTAATCAAGTAAAATTCAAACTTATCCAACAATTAAAATTTAAAAAGAATTCTAAGTAAAGGGAAATCAAATCCAAGTGTTAAATTAAATCGAGTATGCAATGCTAAATCATTCAGATACGCCTAACTAATCAAACAAATTGTGAATGCAAAATAAGTACAGAGAAAAATGTGGAAAAGTACCAAAAATGTGAAAAGAAATCCAAGAAAACATTAATAACTCAAAACATAAAATAAACACTTCAATAGAATAAAATACAGATCACAAAAAATTTCAATATATAAAAATTAAAAAAATTTCACCTAACCACTGCAAATATTTTTAAGTGCTCTTAAAACTTATAACAACACTTTACCTTAGTACCATCTTTACGTTATTGTAATAATCAAAATTTACATCGGTCGGTCGGTAGAGAGAGAGAGAGAGAGAGAGAGAGAGAGAGAGAGAGAGAGAGAGAGAGTATTAGCATCTCTTTACAGCACGATTATCTGTCTAAGAAGGAATCTACTTCTATGGGAGCTAATTGATCTGCGATGGCTTCACTCCAAAATGGATGGGCAAATGATTTTGGGAACAAGAAACGGGTATAATTTTAATAATTCTCTTTCAGACACGAAAAATAGAAAGATAGTGGGATTAAAACTATAAATAATCATTATAGACTGTCGTCATTTCCGTGACAATGACGTCACAGCAGTTGCATTCTATTTTGACAAATCGAGAGAGATGAGAGTTAATTTATCAGTAATATTAAACAGTTTCACAATAAAAGATTCACTAATTACTAAAGAATTAAAGAATCTTTGTAATCGTAAGCTATAGTTTCGCATCAAATTCTACTAGAAGCTTCTAACATGATGCAACATTGCGCAATCTTGTGCAATCAGTCACATGTGTTTTGCTCAAGAAACATTGACTGGTTACTACGCGTCCAATACAGATTGCAAATGCAGTGTGTGATTAAATATTTATAAAAAAGATGAGAAAAAAGCGAAACTCGCGAGAGGATGTCTTATCTTAACTATTTGGGTGACAACTTGTTAAAACAAGTCGAAGAACTCGAGCATTTCTTGGAATAAGGGTTGACAGCAATTTCCTGCTTCGAATGGAAAACGCGAATTTCTCTCTCTTTTCATACTCTATGTTACTCCTTAACTTGAACTAAGCCTTTATGAATTCTGAACATACATTATTTAAACATACTAAGCATATTACAGACAATTTACAACATTGCATATAATTACTGAGGGGAAGTTATACATTGCGAAAGCAAAAAGATAAGAATACACACACACACACACACACACATATATATATATATATATATATATATATATTTATATATAATAATATATATACACACACACCCATATATATATATATATATATATATATATATATATATATATATATATATACACACATATATATATATATATATATGCATATATATATATATATATATATATATATATATATTATATATATATATATATATATATATACGTGTGCGTTTGTGTATGTATAAAAATAATGGCCATAATTAATAGGTTAATATGAGACAGAAGAATAACTAAAATGAAAAAAACAAACAATTCCAGCAATAAAATTAACTTACCCCTCCACCTTTGTAAAACTAAGACTAAAGAATATAACCATAAAGTAAATAAAAATTGGAAATAGGTAATATATTTATGTACACAATTAGAGTTAGCTGCGTTTCATGGGAAGTGGGGTGAGAACGACGAGGTTTTCCGTAAATCATATTATTATTATTATTATTTCTAAAAAATTCACAACATCTTCATAATTCCGTAATTATATAATTAATTTTATTGGTATTCCAAAGATAAATAAATGCTTTTGGGTTTGTGTTTTAACATAAACATTAGAGGAATATCCTAAGAACTGTGTTAGGGACGTAAAGTGATTTTTGTGAGAAAAGATAAAGACGAGAAAAAGGGAGTTTCCGTGACCAACCCAAAGACAAACCGTGGCCCACCCATCAAAGGGAAGGGTAGACCTTACATTGTGAGAATCCCTTGAATGTTTACTGATTGATTGGTGAGGTTGCCTAGCGTCAGAGACACTAGGCGGCATCAGAGAGCCTTTGCTATCTGATGCCTGCTAGTCCGGCGCTTTACAAATCATTTTTGTATTAATATAATTAACCATTATAAATAAAATTATGATCATTAAAAATATTCTTAGGAAACTCGGCTCTGACCTGACTACTTATCAGGGTAATAATTTTAACAACTCGGTTAAGAGATAATTATGCTAATTTATGAGAAATTGTTTACCAATTATAATTTCATTACTTTTATTAGAAAGATATGTTATTTCAATTCAAATAAAACTTAACATTCCTTTAATACACCAGTAAATGATTTTTAAATGAATATATAAAAGCCCCTCCAACCCATTATCTTAAGGAAAATGGGATGAATGAGAAAGAAATTTCTACCAGAGTTCCGGAGTCATTGGAAGTCTCTCTGGCAACACGATGACGTCATCGAGTTTTCAGGAGTCCTCAAAAGGATGTGATTACACATATGGATATATTTGGTTCTTAAAAACCCTTTAAACACGTTTACATTTATTATGTTGTACATTAAGCATAACACACATAAATAAATACAAAGTTACTGCGATTGTCATAAATATTATTTATAATGATACAGTCTTTCAAAATACGAAGCAAATATTCTTTAGTCATCCAAAGGATGCTGCTCACTCCGACTGCTGGATTGTCCGAAGTAAAGAGCCTCGGGCCGTCCATTTGTTATGGAGCTAATTACAGTCCCTGTAACATTTGGTGACCCTACAGTATTTTTTGGCTCATAACTCCTAAGAGGAAGACCTTTTCTTACTTTTTCTTTTCATCTTAATCCTTAATCTGTTTAATAATTTTTAATCAGCCCTATCAAACTATTTGTATCCTTTATCCTTCCTCCGTTTCTTCCTTTATCTCTCGTTTCTTCTTCAACGCAATCTGATCTTTCTTTCTCCAGTCATCCTCGTCTTCGTGTCCGTAACACTTCAATTTCGATTAGCTCTCTTGTGACAAGTCGTTCATCTTCTCCAATGCTCAATAGTTGCCTAAACCATATCAAATTCTGGCTTTCGTTGACATTTCTGAGTTTTGCTAATCCCCTGATGCTCTCATTTCTTATTTTGTCTCGTATTGGGAAAGAAATGTACTCCAGGGTCAAAAGTAACAGTCCTAGAATTCTAATACACCAAAAATGATAAATAAACGTAAAGAATAACATCGGTGAGCTCGAGGAAATATAAACACTGTCGTATAAGCAATTAAAAAGTGTGATTTATTTTTCTATCATTTGAGGAATCTCTTAAGCCTTTAACGCCGATTGGACGTATTAAAAGTCGATATAAATTGTCTGTTGGGTGCCGATTGGACGTATGGTACGTCGATATAAAAGTTTTTTTTTTTAATTTGCGGAAAAATAGTGCCAAAAACTTTTGAATCACGCGCCTTGGGGATGCTGGGAGCTCATGGATCAAGGCATTGTTTTGTTTACAATCGCTACGGCCGCGCGCAAGCCTGAATTTCTTTCTTATCGCGCTAAAAAGTATCAGCGACACATCTCAGAAATTATTTTGTCACTTTGACATAATTTTTGCACCATTTTAAATTAGCTGTTACATGGAGTATTATAGATGAAAATGTGCGCAATTTCATGTAGAATACAACAAAAAACAACTCATGGTTGTAACTTTTATCAGTTTTGAAATATTTTCATATAAATAATGAAGTGCCAAAATTTCAACCTTTGGTCAACTTTGACTACCGAAATGGTTGAAAAACGCAATTGTAAGCTAACATTCTTACATTCTAGTAATATTTAATCATTTACCTTCATTTTGCAACAAATTGGAAATCTCTAGCACAATATTTCGATTTATGGTGAATTTATTAAAAAAACTTTTTCCTTACGTCTGCAAGGTAACTCTTCCGAAAAAATCAGAAATTTTTTCGTCCGATTGTCGTAATGTTTTCACCATTTTAAATTAGCCGTTACATAAAGTTTTATATATGGAAATGTGCGCAATTTGATTTAGAATACAACTAAAAACAATGCATGGTTGTAGCTTTTATCAGTCTTGAAATATTTTCATATAAATAACGATAAGTGCCAAAATATCAACCTTCGGTCAACTTTGACTCGACCGAAATGGTCGAAAAACGCAATTGTAAGCTAAAACTCTTATATTGTAGTAATATTATATCATTTACCTTTATTATGCAAGAAATTGGAAGTCTCTAGCACAATATTTCGATTTATGGTGAATTTATGAAAATAAAAACATTTTCCTTATGTCCTCGCGGTAACTCTTCCGAAAAAAATCATAAATTTTTTCGTCCGATTGTCGTAATGTTTGCACCATTTTAAATTAGCCGTTACATAAAGTTTTATATATGAAAACCTGCGCAATTTCATTTAGAATACAACAATAAACAACCCATGGTTGTGGCTTTTATCAGTTGTGAAATATTTTCATATAAATAACGATAAGTGCCAAATGTCAACTTTCGGTCAACTTTGACTCGACCGAAATGGTCGAAAAACGCAATTGTAAGCTAAAACTCTTATATTCTAGTAATATTTAATCATTTACCTTTATTTTGTAACAAATTGAAAGTCTCTAGCACAATATTTCGATTTATGGTGAATTTATGAAAATAAAAACATTTTCCTTACGTCCGCGCCGTAACTCTTCCAAAAAAAATCATAAATTTTTTCGTCCAATTGTCGTAATGTTTTCACCATTTTAAATTAGCCGTTACATAAAGTTTTATATATGAAAATGTGCGCAATTTCATGTAGAATACAACAATAAACAACCCATGGTTGTAGCTTTTATCAATTTTGAAATATTTCCATATAAATAACGATAAGTGCAAAAATTTCAACCTTCGGTCAACTTTGACTCGACCGAAATGGTCGAAAAACGCAATTGTAAGCTAAAAATATTACATTCTAGTAATATTCAATCATTTACCTTTATTTTTTCAACAAATTGGAAGTCTCTAACACATTATTTCGATGTATGGTGAATTTATGAACTAAACTTTTTCCTTACGTCCGCGCGTCCGAAAAAATCATACATTTTTTCGTCCGATTGTCGTAATGTTTGCACCATTTTAAATTAGCCGTTACATAAAGTTTTATATATGAAAATGTGCGCAATTTCATGTAGAATACAATAATAAACAACCCATGGTTGTAGCTTTTATCAGTTTTGAAATATTTTCATATAAATAACGATATAGAAAAAATTCGTCCTTCAGTCAATTTTAACTCGACTGAAATGGTCGAAAACGGCAATTTTAAGCTAAAACGCTTATATTCTAGTAATATTCAATCAATTATCTTCATTTTACAACAAATGGGAAGTCTCTAGCACAATATTTCGATTTATGGTGAATTTTTGAAAACAGCTTTTTTTTATGTCCGCACATTACGAATTCATGCATCATTTTGTGGTAATATTTTCTCTGTGTTGCCTTGATCGTTTTACAATGTGTTATATACCAAAATGATTGCAATTTATTGTAAAATACAACGAAAATAAATTAACTCGTTAGCTTTAACCGGTTTGCTCACAGCGCGATTTGAATACAATTATATAAGAAATTTTGTTTTCACACTATCATATATCCCATTATTTATATATGATCATGATTTTTTTTTCTTTTCTGAAGGTTGCATACTAAACTTCACGCAATGACAAAAAAAGGAGCCAAAAATGAACTCTTATTCTTGAAAACTAAGCGTGCTGTGATTTTAAAAAAAAAAAAACATTTTTTCTGCTTCAGCGCTCACTCCCAGACCCCACCAGCATACGGGAGACGATTTTTTTTATACCCCTTCGGCGTTAAAGGGTTAACTAACCTATTTGAATAAATGATGAAGAAATTCTCTCATCAGATCCATCCTTAATGCGTTTGCACTCTCGTAATGGCAGTCCATGCGGCATTTACAGGACTAGCTAGCTAATGTTCTTTCAAGGAAAGCTGAAATGGCAAATGAAAGTAAGACGAGGAAAATCCATTTTACTTGCAAACCACAAATTTCTGATTCATTCTTTAACATTGTCAACAGTTACTTCTGTTATGTCACTAATGTCAGTGTCCCTATGCACAGAGTCTGTGATGCAACGGTTCAAGAGTCTTGGTCTACTGCTCTTGTGCTGACGAAGTAAGTTACTACTGGCAGGCTTAGATATTCGTAAATTCAAGCTCTCGCGAACCATTCTGAGGGTGATATCTGTATAATGAGAAGAGATCTGCGTCCTTATGATTGCTAAGTTAATGCTAGTTAAGAGAATTAGGTCAATGTCAGCTATGAGAACAATAATTCAGCACTGAAATATTTTTTACACTCATCATAGGAGATGGCGATCATCAGTTATCAATAGTTATTTGAATAAATGCGTTAACTGTTAGTCTCAGAGATTTCAATACTGCATAGCTAAAGTAAAGGTTATCTAAAGAGTAACCCAACCATAGTAGAAAAGTATATACATTTCCTTTGCATAACTTTCCTAAGGCCTTTCTTTATTAGTACAGATATTTCTCTTTTTATTAATTTATCCTCTGATGAAATGACGCGCTTTACTTGTAATTGACAAGTCTCATTTAACGAAAGGGTATTAGAATTTTATAAGAATCTTTCTCCAAACGAAACATTCAGTCCAGAGGCGCCGTCTAACGAAAGGCAAAAGAAGTTTTGCGGTTTGCTAGAGAACATCAGTCTCGGCATCGAAAAAGCTCAGACGAAGAGAGACGGTAAACGGCAGTGTAAGAAAAGGCAGGTCCTACAATAACACATTTTCTTCTTATATAATCATAGCAATGAGAACACGTGGATTCAAAACCCTCACTTCACAATAATCCAGTCAGAATCACCAACAGTCACAACCAATCGTTAGAAGCTGTGGCAAAGGTTGTTTGTAGTCTGGCTCCTATCAAACCTGAATTTAATGTTACAAGGATTTATTTGTCTGTTACGTAAACGATCACGGAAACGAAACACGATTTAGAAAGCGAATGGATTAGGTACTTCATGTTTTTTCTACATGAAAACATCACTGATAGGGAACAAACCTTTAATGATAATTTTATTTACAAATTAATTAGTACCAAAGCAAGGCAGCCAAACATGTTTTTCCTATTAATTAAGCGACTACGAACCTATGTCACAAGGTAATAAATGCAACTACATCAATTAGCGAAGAAAAGGGGGGCTGGGGGAGGAGAACGAGACTGAGTATGATGAACATTCTGGTAATTAATGGAGAAAATCCTTCGTTTCTGCTGACCATTAACGAAACCTTTCCCAAAATAGTAGGATGCAGTACAAGAACGCCTTCACACTGCAGACACTATGGCTCCGATTAACGTTTCTTTGAAATGCAGGTGAAAGACATCATTGTCCCGACAACTTCTCTGTTTTGAAATCAGGGTTTCCATCGACGTCAGGGGGAATATCATCCTCCCTTTGCAGACTGTCGTGTCATGCAAGTGGAAGGTCATGAAATTGGCATTGATTGAATGCTGACATCCCTGGTCCATCACAAGAGGTAAATCACGCCAATTACTTTGTTTCTGTTTTGTTTGATGTAAGAGTTCTCTGTAATTCAATCAAGTTGTCTAAATAAACTAGTAAGAAAATAACATTTTCGTTAAAAACATATTCGATTGTAACAAAATAAAATAATTCATATAAAAAAGGCTATGCAGAGTTTCCTGAAATCGTTGAAGTTCGAGAGGTTTCTCCCTAAACCCCTCCTCCCTCATTGTGGACAAGAAGAAATTGTTCGTCAGATTTTTCCCCTTTTATATCTGTGTCCACCAAGAACTAGCCCCCACACACCCACCCCGCTTCTTTTATTTAAATACGTTACCAAATAACTACAGTCCTATTCAGACTACCTTCATCTGGGAAAGCTAAATAGTAATGGAAGGAATAATAAAATCTACGTCAAAGATACAATGTAAAAATGAATGTCTGTGATCCTGCCTTAATTGATGTTTCCTATTATTAACTTCTTTTTGCCTCTCTCTCATGTCTTAATGACATTACCCAGGGGACATTTGAGAGAGACGTTAGGAATTCCCAGAAATGATGATTTTTTTTCCCTCAGTAATTTATGACAGCTGAATATTATCAAAGTTGTTAGTTAAGCAAAAGTCATTTGAATGTCGTCAATTTTGCATTAACGATTCGGAGATCAGAAATCGGATGCTCCAAGTACTCGAAATAGGAATATTCTTGTTTGTTTGAAATTCAAAATAATTCTGAACTGACTTTATTCTCCCCCTCAAATAATGCTTTAAGTTATTCTCTCTCTCTCTCTCTCTCTCTCTCTCTCTCTCTCTCTCTCTCTCTCTCTCTCTCTCTCTGACTTACTAATTGAAAGTCAATTTATGATAATATAGAGGATATGACAATTCAAGTTTCCATGATTAACAGTGATTATTGTATTATTTAAAGTTTTTTTTTTTAAATTGTAAAAAAAAAAACGTTCAAGCTGTAAAAAGAGGTTAGGGTAACAATACGCCAAAGAGTCACTCTGACCCAATCTGAAACTCAATAGTCTTTTTAGATATTTTGTAGATATTTGGGTAGAGGATATCGGCCGTCACTCGGGACTTATAAAGATATATCAGCGGGAAAATTTCACTTCCATTTCATTGTTTAAAAAAAAAAATCAATTTGTACTTAATTTCTATAACATCCCTTATTTTTATTTTTTTTTTTTTTCGTCTTAAAAATTCGGCTACTGTATTATTCCGTGTCAGTCTTTCTTTTCGGTGACGGACCATCCGACTTTCCTAAGCCATCGATTTTTTAAAAGTAATTAAATCGAATATTTTTTTCTTCTTCGGGTGATTTCCTGGTAGATAGGAGTTTTAGTAACAATACTTCTTCATATTTAGGCCTTACTTAAGGTGATTATTATTAGTTTCCTTCACAAAATAAAATTTGTTTTCACTATATTTTTAATAACATAATATCATATTTGCCATAGTCTCAAGCTCCACGCCTTTTTTTTTTTTACAACATTAAAATTTCTTGCTGGAAAAATAAATCCAGACATTTGTATTTGACGTCGGCTTTCAATATTTCACGAAGGCAAATCGCTTTGATATGCAATATATGCAATGGCATGAAATTCGAAAAGTCTCTCAGAATACTCGAATATTGTTTCAACAATAACATCAATCTCTAAGTTTACTGTTTCCAGGATCTTATAACAGTTGATGTTTTGCGAAAAACCAAACGAAATTCACTCGGATTTATTGGAGGAAAAATGGCACTATGTCAATTTTGACGCCCAGACAAAAAGCATTTGATTTTTATTGACTATATAGTCTCCGTGAAACCAAAGAAGTTATATTTGGATAATGACGTTATGGAGGCAAGGAAGAAGAAAAAAATATTATTAAGAAAACCAAAAGGAAACACCAAACATTAAAATATTTGACATGTTAGGCGAACCATATAGATATGCTTCTTTTTACGTTTTAATTTCAGTCAGATTTCTGGTATGGAGTATACTGGGAGCTGGAATGTAAAAATGTCTTTCGTTTACGCTAGGTTTTTAAAGTGGTAGTGAATGGGTCTTATGTTTTTGATATAAGAAATTCGCGATACTCGAAACCGGTTGAGAGAGAAAATATTGTGTCCTCTCTTGAGTTCCTTGAATTTGCATTAATCTTTTTTTATTATTTATCAACATATTTTCAGCAAATTCCTTCTGACCTGTAAAGTTTTGTTATGTGTTTTATAAATGAATTCTGTAAGATGAGGTTCTGTTATGCGACAATAGTCTACACATACTCTGAAATATTTATAATTATATTCCGAAACTTTCTGAAGGCGTTGAAAACCTAAACTACCAAAGGAAATTTTAGTATAGAACCTAAAGGCATAGATTGGTTTTGACATGTCTAAACTTGGGGTTTTCCTCAAAAATAAACCTTATGTAAATGAACAATATTGGTAAGAACATTTAAAGAAAAATGCCATTTTGAATAACACTGTCACTTGCAAGTAATTTCCAAAACCTTTTGCTTCCTTGTACCATTTACATGTTATTCCACTCATCTGATGACAAATATAATTTTATGCATGAGGTTATCTCAGATGAGTAGGGTAACTTGTAAATGGTAAAATGA
The DNA here is from genome assembly GCF_015104395.2 of Macrobrachium nipponense. NCBI lineage: Eukaryota > Metazoa > Arthropoda > Malacostraca > Decapoda > Palaemonidae > Macrobrachium > Macrobrachium nipponense. The sequence continues at coordinate 57,446,409 of NC_061097.1, read as the reverse complement.
AGCCATCTTCTCTTGTTCAAATTCACTTCCATTCTTAAAAACTTTGATGAATAAAAAGAAAACGTTTTCCTCTTCAATCTAATATTCATATTCTCTGAAACGCGAAAATGGCGTATTTTTCATAATGAATGGAATCAGAGTACTTTTTCCTTTATGGTGCCATGAGACTTTAAACTTATCGGTAGATGTAGAAGGAAGCTCACGGCAAGAAATGCAGAGGCAGAGCCGCAACGCTTAATCGAAATCGGAATTTGCACTGTATTCAGGAAGGCGTTTTCTATTAATTTCAGTATATTATTCAAGAAAAAACTTTTTTTCTTTTTTTACTTTGGCAACGGAATATAGAATTGTCAGAAAATAGGGCATAGGTATTAATAAAAAAGACAAATATATGGTAACCGAACGTTTGTAAGTTAAAGTGGAAATTACCACAACCGACATTAATCAATTATTCCAAATGTTCTTACCTTTCACATTACTGTAATTTACAGCCTACCAAAACCATAGATTATTCATCTTCCAGTATCCATAGCCCCTGTTGGGTTCAATGGCTGATATAAGAAGTGATGAAATCACAAAAGGTAGAAAAGCCCAGCCACAAGAGACAGATATGGAGGTTAGGGGATAGAAAGGAGTCTTTTTCTCAATCAGTGTAGTAAGCGAGTGCCATTATAATAAGCACAACTCTAACCATACCTAAAGAAATAGACTCTGGCACTTCTTCTAGCGATACTATTTGAAGATATACAGCAAATTTATCCACTCAGAGCGCACGATAATACACAACGCTTCTTTGTGGGTAACATTTTTTCCCTTTCTATTTTCTTCTTTGTCGTAGAGAATAATATGTGCGAACTTATTTCGATTGGTTGTTGTTGCTGTTTCGGAGGCTAGAGTAATGTTCAACAAAAAACTCTGGGCCGGGTCAGTGCTGGGTGGTACTGGAATCAGCGCTCCTACCTTATTTTCACATCGTCAGCGGTGGTTCGTCCAAACCGAAGCCCACTCAGTTTGCGTATAAGAATAGCATTCGCTTTCAATCCTGACTGAGAAGAGACTCCCACTTCTACTTATTCTTTCATTATAATCTATCAGACTTCGAGTGAAGCTCTACCGTTATCCTATGTACCCCTAGACTCCATATCTGTCTCTTTTGGCTGGGCTTCGCCACCCCTTGGTGATTTCATCACTTTTATGTCCGTGACTTTAAACAAGTTTTTTTTTTTTTTTTTTTTTATGGGCATGCCCTAGATCGAGGAAAAATGATAACAAAACAATGGTGGTTATAATCTGCTAAACAGTTCTCTTAGACTTATGTGGCTTCTTCATGATTGTGGTCAGCTCGACTTATTCGCTGCATAGTTTATACAATATATATATATATATATATATATATATATATATATATATATATATATAAATATATATATATATATGTATATATATATATATATATATATATATATATATATATATATATATATATATATATATATATATATATGACTGGTAAAAAAATGTTCTGTAACAACAGAGTTCCATCTAATAAAAGGAGCCCATAAAAACACCAAAATAGAGAAAAAGTACTATATTTCAGAGACTGCTGTCTCCCTCTTCAGGTAGATGAATGAGAAAAGTTCACAGAAAAGGTGGTATTTATACCAAGAGGTCCATCCACAAACAAGCATTTTAAGTCACCCCGCTGATAATCTTCCTTTAATCTTCTTAAGGGTTGGTTGAATGAAGACGTTGTCGATCGTGTCCGAAATCCATCCTCCTTTTGAGATGTTCATTACCTGCCTCTCTTTTATTAAGGCCGATTCCATCATTTGACTCTTGTACCGGCAGTTGCTGCTATAAGAAAATTACACGTGACAAATTCCAGTTTATTCTATGGTTGTTATGTTCATTTATATGGTTGAAAATAGCCGAGTTCTGTTGTCCATACCTAACTGACCGTTTGTGTTGTATTAATCTCTGGGGAAGGGATTTACCTGTAAATCCGATGTAAGATTGGTCACAGTCCTAGGCATGGGATTTCGTATACCCCAGAGTCCTTTGGAGATGTCTTTTGTTGGACGTTAATCAGGGATTTTGGCTAATGGTGTTTGGGTAAGTAAATACAAAAGGGTTCGATTTTCCGAGGGGGTTGGTTATTCTCTTAATCGTGTCCAGGTGGGAATCATTATTTTATTGTTGGGTGTATCTCTGGTCTTGTCTTTAGGGGGTCGGTAGAAAATTACGTTAGCTTTGTGAATTGCTTTCTCAATTATATGGTCAGGATATTTTAAAGACGTATTTTCATTCGGGGAATCATTCTACAAGCAAAAATTCGGATGTAGTATGGGTAGTCCTTTAAGTCCTGTTCTAGCCAATCTGTACATGGAATACTTTGAAACTACAGTAATAAATGCAATAAAACCCAAAAACATGCTGTGGATGAGATACGTGGATGATATCCTACATTTTGGATAATAGGTGGGGCAATTTCAATGAATTCCTCTCGAAATTAAACACATTAGTGCCCAGCATCAAATTTAAAGTTGAATAGGAAACAGACAACAAAATTTCCTTTTCTTGATGTTTTAATAATCAGAGATATGACAGAATACAAATTTACCATATACGAAAACCACGTTCTCACTTTCATACATTCACTTACTTTAGCTATCATGACAATTTCTATCAAAATAGGTGTAGCTAGTAACTTGTTCTTAAGAGCCTTACGAATTTGTTCCCCAGAATTCCTGGAAAAAAGAATTTGAACTAATTCGCAAGCAACTTTTCGTCTTTAAAATATCCTGACCATATAATTGAGAAAGCAATTCACAAAGCTAACGTAATTTTCTACCGACCCCCTAAAGACAAGACCAGAGATACACCCAACAATAAAATAATAATTCCCCACCTGGACACGATTAAGAAGAAATAACCAACCCCCTCGGAAAATCGAACCCTTTTTGTATTTACTTACCCAAACACCTTAGCCAAATCCCTGATTAACATCCAACAAAAGACATCTCCAAAGGACTCTGGGGTATACGAAATCCCATGCCAGGACTGTGACCAATCTTACATCGGATTTACAGTAAATCCCTTCCCCAGAGATTGAATACAACACAAATGGTCAGTTAGGTATGGACAACAGAACTCGGCTATTTTCAACCATATAAATGAACATAACCATAGAATAAACTGGAATTTGTCACGTGTAATTTATAGCAGCAACTGCCGGTACAGAGTCAAATGATGGAATCGGCCTTAATAAAAGAGAGGCAGGTAATGAACATCTCAAAAGGAGGATGGATTTCGGACACGATCGACAACGTCTTCATTCAACCAACCCTTAAGAAGATTAAAGGAAGATTATCAGCGGGGTGACTTAAAATGGCTTGTTTGTGGATGGACCTCTTGGTATAATACCACCTTTTCTGTAAACTTTTCTCATTCTATCTACCTGAAGAGGAGACAGCAGTCTCTGAAATATAGTACTTTTTCTCTATTTTGGTGTTTTTATGGGCTCCTTTTATTAGATATATATAGATATAGATATATAGATATATATATATATATATATATATATATATAATATACACTATATATAAATATATATATATATATATATATATATATATATATATATATATATATATATATATATATATATATATATAATTACATGTGTGTGTGTGTATATACTATACATATATATATACATATATACATTCATACATACATACAATAATATATATATATTATATATACAATATATATATTATATATTATATTATATATTATATAAATATATATTATATATTATATTATATATATTATATATATATATATATACTATATATATATATATATATATATATATATATAAGTGTGTGTGCGTGCATGTGTGTGTGTGTGTATGTGTGTGTGTGTGTGTGTGTGTAACATAATCACAAACATAAGGGATGTGATGAATATATAAGGGAAGACAAATACCACGAGGGAAAAAGTGAAACAACAGCGGAGTGGTTGCTAGGCTTTCAACGCATGAGAGTCTGCTAGTAAAGGACAGATGTGTTGAAACACCTAGCATCCACTTCGCAGTGTCACGTTTTCCTTCGATAAATTTCCCCCTTTTGAAGAAGAGGAAATTGTTGATCAGATGATTTCCACCCCTTTTACGTCTCTGCTCACAAGATGGCATGAAATTATTCCAATAATTGCATGCCATCTGGAATGAGCTATAATTGTCAAAAATCCGAAACTCTTATTTGGGCGACATAATGTATTAATCAGTTCGCCCAAAGACTTGGCGTCCTCGGATGGATGGTAGATCCTTAAGCACTCTAAGAGCTTTCCTCAGGACCCAAACACCAAGTCTGGTCTCTGGAGTACCATCAGTATTATCTAATAATTATAGTTGAGTGAGATCACAACTCATAGACCGTGGGCCCGCCATAGACCCCTCCCCCTCCCACTAGGGATTTTTGCAGACCCGCCCCCTTTTTTTTTATCCTTTAGAGATCATAGAATCAGAATCTGCTTGTCTGCACTTAGACTGTTGGAGATTTTGGCTGTAACAGCAGCCTTTTTGAATTCATTTTGGGGCAAAAGAGGAAAAAATAAATATTTTTCTGCTTATATCTTTGTGATACATATTTTCATAGCTTTTTTTGGCCAAGGAATTCATTTTTTATAGTTTTAAACCCTATCATTAATATTTATCAAAGTACTCGGTAATACTAAAAATTGACTATTGCAGAGAATATGTTATATGAGCACAGTATTTGAAGCCGAGAATATTGATGAACACATATAATTACTGATTTTGCACTGTATATTCATGACAAGAATCTTTGTTACTTCTAATGCAATAATGTCTTGTGTCATTATTGAGTTATAATCAATGAGGGTTTTATTAACATTTTAGGTATAAGAACTCATAATGGCCACTAACATTCCTTCAGATGAAAAGCCATTGAAGCTGAAATTAACTAAAAAGGAAAAATCAAGGTCATCAACAGTATTGCAACTAACATGTATAATTCACTATGAAAGTAATAATTCAGAAAAGAATGTGAGACCTTTAACAGACCACAGTTTTGATATGATCCATGAAAAATAAATGATTAGACAAAAAAAGTGACAAACCGAATGAAAGACCTGAACCAATATGTGATAACATTCCAAAAACACATCTTAAGCATTTACATGGAACTCACAATTGGCGTTATAAGAACTTTACCAATGTTTCCAGAACCTTAAGAGAAAGAATAGAGCTGATGAAAATCAGGCTACTATCTCTAGACCAAAGAGTGGAAGGACAATGAAGAAAGTTCAAGCCCCAACACCACTTTTTTCTTCGACTGTTTGCTTAATGTGCAACAGGTACAGGAAAAAAGGTGAAGGGGCGTATGTATCGAAATTCCCATCATAAGCCAAACTCCTTCATGCTCTAGAAACAGAACAAGTCCTTGCAAGAAGACCAGAAACTGAATGCATAAATTGATTAATTGATCTAAACGGAGTATTTCAAGCACAAATAGCATTGCCTACAACATTTGGTAAACTAGCCGAAAAAGTGGTTGACCAGCTACCTAAAGTCAGCCGGGTTGATTTTGTTACTGGCACATACTTACCACTTTCAATTAAAAATCCAGAGAGAAGGCGGAGAGGAGCATCCACCACATTATTGCTTAAGGGTAGTTTAACAAATATTCCCCGAAATACATTTCTTATTCGGAGAATGTAACCGAGATAGATATGCAATCAAGTTATTTACTTTGTGAGTGGTCAAAACTGCACCGTTATCACAAGTACTGATGGATTTCGAACAGACACATATGAGGTTGAGGTCCTGAAATCATCCCAAGAGGAGGCTGACAGTAGAATTATTTTGCATCTTCACCACATGGCTTCTCAAATATCCGAAGATTTCACCATTATTATCAGATCACCAGATACAGATGAGTTCATTTCGTTGCTGAAATTTGCACAAACCATAAAACAAACTATATTGTTCGATACAGGAGTAGGAGACAAAAGACGCCCCATAGAAGTGCAAAAGGTTATAGATGAAACTAGTCAGTAGATCTTTGAAGTCTTGCCTTCCTTTCATGCCTTTTCTGAGTTTATCTCCACTTTCAAATCTCTTGGATATAGTCTTTCTGTGGATGAAGATACTTATATCCAGCTAGAAAATTTTACATGTTTACTCTACAATCAATTCAATCATCTATTGACAAACTACTTAAATCGTTTGCTTCAAAGAAACAGCCCAGATCAGCTCTTTCAGATTGTGATGGGATAGATATGAGTTTTGCTACCTCCATGCCGCATGTCACCTAGAGAACACTTATAAAGAGGGCAAACTATTAAGCATTCATATGGAATAGGGCAAATCAAGCTAAACCAGATATACCTTCTCCAGACGGGCATGGATTGGGTACTGTGTCATTGAAGGACGCTCCGACTTTGTATGGTGTAGCGGATCACTGATGCCACAAGAACTGATTGATGTTGAATCTAGGGGATCACGGAGAGGAATGGAGAGATGGAGGAGGAACCGTATGAAGTTGATGAATCAGATGAAATTAACAATAACAGTGATTTGATGTATGAATTTGATGATTAAATATGCAGTATTAATTGTACTGCATATATCTGTAGGTCCTTGCATTGCATTTAATTCATTATTCTCGGTAACTATTTTGGGTTTTAAAAAAAAAAAAAAAAAAAAAAAAAAAAAATTGTTTCACTAAAAATAACCCAATAATCCGTGCATATTTACTTATCTTTATTGAGTACCGGAATGCTATTGCTGTACTTTAAAAAATAATTCTTTCTAATCCAATGTGCCAAAGAATAGATCAGATTTAATTCAACTAATCCTACACTATCGATTGTACTTCTGTATGAATTTGTTTTATTACAAGGAAGAATACTTTTCAACATTGCTTTAGCCAAAAATGTATTTATTTCTTACCTTATGTAAGCAGCTTGTTTTTATTTAGATGTTTGTCTGCTATATTAGATGCCGCACTTATATTAACGCTGTGCATAAAAGATAATACTGATTTTTGTATGGAATTAACAACAGAATCATTATCGGGTTAGCGTGTGTATTCAAGGGCTATAAAACCAAAATTTACTCAAATCAAATGTCTTAACAAACATATTTATTTGCTTTTGCATTTAATTCATTATTTATTTTAGATACCAAATGCACTTTTATTTCTTAAGCATTAATATTACCAAAAAGAATACTTTAATTAATTTTACTGTAGTACACCAAAATTTCTTAAAAACCCATTCATATTTCGAATCCTCTCTTTTCTAATAAAAACCAAAGATTTATTAATTTAATTTCTTTTTTTTCTCTGATTCTTTGGGCCAAAATCCTATGATTGAATGTAATTTGTCTTTTGATGAGAAATTACATCAAACTACATTACTTATTCCTTGCCCACTTCGTTAAGCTAACACTTTTTGAAATTACTTGAAATTAGATTTTTATAAATGATTTTCACATTTTGGATGCAGCAGCCAAATTTTCGACATCTCAGAGTGCAGAAAATCATACTCTGAGTCTGCAAAGATATATTGGTGGGGGGGAGGGAGAGGCAACTGGTCCATGCTCGACATAGCAGATGAATGCACCCAAGCATAAACCGCCTCGTAAGTGGTGAAGATATTTTTTCTCATGGTATACATTTGCTTTAATTTTGGACTACATATAACATAGCATCTAAAAAACCTGCTCTTTATGGATATTCCAATTATAACACTATCTCTTCACTGAAAGAAAGAAGAGCAAACTATATTAATATATATTTATCTTGAGTCAAAAATTTTCATTTAACCTAAATAGCCTATTGATTCCCTTTTTTTCGATGAAATAAACCATTTCATTCCATTCAGCGTACTTTAAAACCCACAGTTCCTTACCATTTTTCATGAATTGCTTTTTTTTCTGTGCGTGACAAAAAACTAACATTTTTTTTATCCAGTTTTTGTCATAAATATTTTTCAATTTTTGGTTATTGTAGCCAAAATCACCAAAATCCAAAGTGCAGACAACCAGAATCTAAATCTACGGACTCTAAAGTATAGAAAAAATGTGGTCTGCAAAAATCTCTGGGAGGAGGGGGGAGGGTTTTGGCTGCTGGCCCATGGTCTATCAGGGGAGTGCGCCTGAATTCCTGTTATTATTCGCATCTCACGGCCTAAGAATAGGTACTCTGGGTCTTTACCTTTGAGACACTCTTTGAGCTCTTCTGATTCATTTCATTAGTCTCATGATTATGTGGATGAATTGTCTAATTGGAAGAAAGGAGTTTAATCCTCCTCTCAACTGGATAGGAAATGTAATACAAAATGTTATAGAAATAAATATATGATGATAATAAAGTTTCTTCGTTTGCTTGTTTTACTTACTAACTTATAAGCTGGAGAATTTCTTGCATATATCTATCTTATATATCATATGTATTATAATATATATATATATATATATATATATATATATATATATACTATATATAATAAAAAATATATAAGTATGTATGTATATGTACTACGTATATATAGTAGATAATTGGAAGGATCCACAGTAATATTTATGTTAATCAAGACGAAATATATCTGTAGAAATATATACAAAGTTTAGTGCTTTCTTCCATCCTTCTGTGGACTTGATATCTAACTAAATGAGAGACAACATTGGTGAAGAACTAGAAATAAATATAAACAAACAAAAATGATAAACAAGGTTAAAATATGCGAACAAGTCATTAGGTCGTATTCCATTCCAGAATTCTCTGTGATCTTCGAGGCGGGACAAAATGATGGTCTTCTTGAATGAAATCTTGAGGGTCGTTATCCAAGAAGCTAGTTTGTAGATCGGGCTCTGGAACGGGCGAAATGTTGTTATCTGCATTACCCGATTGAAGGAGGCTCTTCACACTTCTGAAATTTTTACTTCCGGCCCTTTTGCAAATCTCTTCACTTAAAAGTAAATTGTTCATAATTCCAGTATCCCCCTCAAAGGTGTCATTCAAAGTGATGAAATCTCCTTCCACAATCCTCCTAGAGGTCCTCTCCGCACTATTATATATATTACTTTTCCTCCTTTGAAGTCAATGGTATAATCAGAATCCCAAGTGTGCTTAGGAATTGAATAAGCTACGCTATGCCCATGTCTTTCTTTTCTAAGATCATTAGAAACCTTTTCAGGTCACGATTTTACGGAATGGGAAGGCATTTAAAATTAGCAGTTGAACGATGTTCCCTTGGGTTATAAGACATTCTTCTGGCTCTAGGAAGGCTTTGTCAATAAAAAAACTTGGGGTAACATAACTTTTTGAAGCTCGTGGTCAATAATTCAATTTCCTGGTGAACGAAATCACAAACTCGAGACGCTCTAAAAAACCAATTGGTCAGAACGTTACTTTTGACTTTCTCGTCATGATATGATATATATATATATATATATATATATATATATATATATATATATATATATATATATATATATATATATATATGTAAGAGTTACATAATAAAAATATAGGAATGTTATTCCATATATATATATAAAAGACTAAAACTAAAGAGGTCAACCAGATTGCTTGCAGGAATGTGGTCAGACCAGAGACGCTAAGATGACGTATACAATAAAGTAGGCTAAGGTGACGTGCCGTCACCTGTAGTCATTCATTTGTTTTGAAAACATTAGTCCAAGCTTCCTGCTTGAGACAACTACCGCGACCTATAATTAAAATGGCCTACGTGATCTGTAGTGTGTCTCATTTGTATGTATGTTCATATGTTCGAGCTACTGTCTGCGTCCTTTATGACTTGTAACCGAGATGGTAAACAGAGTGGAATTAGCCATCATTGTTGGCAGAAGCGATCAAGCCATCGTCATTAGAAGACCTGTACATATTCCCTCTGAACTTCATCATGTAATCTCAGAGAATATAAGTATTTTTTTATACTTCGTGTTTTCTACTAGAACCTCACATCATTGCCGAATCATCATGAGTTTAACACATCGTCGTCATAACCAAAGAAGATAATACCGACTTCGTAAGTGATCTACAAACCCCAAGACACTCCAATGAGTATGGAGGTGCATAACCAACCGACTTAGCGTAAGATTATCGCAAGTCTAACATTACCTCATAGGGCGCCTTATTATACAAGGCAACAGCCCTAATATTGGTGGCAGACTACTAAAAGAACTCTACAACGTCTTCCGAAGAAAAACCAGAATAATGAATAATGTATCATATCAGAAGTCAACGACGACGCAAGCAACAGATTCTTCATGCAACTTAGTATCATCGTTTAGTGAGCGACTTCAGAAAACAACAAGAACTCTTCAACGCCTTCCGAAGAATAACGAATAATGTATCATCAGAAGTCAACGACGACGAAAGCAACAGATTCTTCATGCAACTTAGTATCATCGTTTAGTGAGCGACTTCAGAAAACAACAAGAACTCTTCAACGTCTTCCGAAGAATAACGAATAATATATCCTATCAGAAAATCAACGACGACGAAAGCAAGAGATTCTTCAACCAACTTAGTATCATCGTTTAGTGAGCGTTTCCAGCACTTCAAGAAACAAATCGAACGCGCATGGGGGAAACTCAAGCCAAACCAGGTCATCCACTAAACAGAGGAGGGCCAAGGGCGTGTCATTATCGGAACACTGTGACTTCCCACAAAATCAAGCTAAGTACAATTTTTTATTCATTTGGAGTAACTGAGTGTTTCCTTTGCAGGTAGAATTTCGTTATTCCTGTGGCTGAAGTTACGAGACATTCTTAATCTTACTTTTTTACAGAAATTATCTGCATCATTGAGATTTCGCTACTGCAAGTTTTTATCTTTGAGTTTCTGTTTCCGGAAGTTCTACTGAAATATCATAATCATATACTGTGTTAATTTTATCATTTTGGGTGATTATTAATCCTTTTACGTAACAAATCATATTAAACAGTGAATATGCGTTTACGCAGTGGACGTCTGTATTTATACAGATGCATGGCTAGGGTCGTTTAGGCAACCGTAGTGATTAGAAACAAACCACACAAAAACAAAAAAAGTTGGAAACAACACCCGTACAAAATCCTGGATAAATTTAAATTTGAGGTAACACTATTTTGGGGGTCAAACAATAAAGGCTCCTTTGCAAAGTCTCCCGATCGCAGTTTCAGCTTTTACTTATGCGTAAAATATCGAACCTCAGTGACTCAACTTAACTTTTAAAATATGGCTGGATTGCAAGGAATAACATGTCTATAAAAAACTTTCATTAGGCTAAATGCGCTGACCAGGATCCCTCACTATTTCAAATTTTAGCAAAGAATGAAGTAAACAACAGCAAAGTTACAAACAGTTAATATTGAATGCAGTAGAGATAACTTGTCTTAATAGTAATCGCTCAATTCCTAATAGTTCGTCATTCATACGTTCGTTGTGCTTTATACGTAACGTAACAACAGAATGCTAAAAACACACAATACGTTGCCGATGGTAAACAGTAGCCCTAAAATATCAGAATCAAACAAATCACGCTTATGCAAACTTGGTTACTGTGTCATCTCAGTCAACGGTCCAGGGTCAGTTTTAAATCTGCCGAGTGGTTCAAAGCATAGCACATTCCACATAAGCGACTTCAGCGGAGAGGAAAAACAATGTTGGATCATTTATGCCATACTTTTTTTTATGCCAATACTTTTTTAAATTAAAAAGGAATTTTCCTATGCATCACACGACCGTACCCAGTAATCAGAGCAGGTTCTCGTTTTTTTAATACATAAGTTTATTATAAGTAGTGGTGGATTAAGCCCGACTGTACGCGCCGTAAAAATTAGAATATCTTGTTTTTATGCCTTTAGTCCACGTAATATCCTGTATTTACGGACTCACGTCTGTTTTTCGAACTTCCCTAATGAGAAGTCTGGATAAGCGAGCACTTTCAGATACCTCTACAGTTATAAAAAACATTATCTTACGTCCTGCCAAATAAGGCGTGTTTATCAAGGAAATTCTATAAACCTTCAACATATTAAAATCCGTTTGAACAAAAAGAGACCGTTAATCAAATAATAACTTATATAGAGGAAAAAATCATTTGTCTCATAAATCGTGATATTGGTCAACGACCCAACAGAATTCTCCCACAACCACAGTCGCAGTTTGCACGCAAAAATCTCGAGACGCATGCACCCTCGAATGTCTAGTGCGTGTAAAAAGACTTTGCTGGGATCTGAAATTTTAATCCTTCCCGACACTCTGAAATATAAGGATTTCCGCGAACAAAGCCCTAGCACGGTTGACTTGCAGCACAACAAGTTAAATCTAGTGATCCACAAACTACATATCGTGGATACGGAAGTTATAAATATCGCATTTTTTTATTGTTGCTAATTTTTAATCACGCCCAATCAGTCGTAGATGAATCTCTCTTATACTCTATCTAAAGTAATATCCGTAAAGTCATTCAAGCAGAGGTGATTCAGCAGAATTTTTTTTTTTTTTTATCTTTTATCTGAATACCAGGAAGTTTCTCCACTAGCGAGTGATCTCTGGGAAAAAAAAAAAACGGATGTCATTGAAAACAAAATACGGTCTGAAGGACAAACATAAAGCTATATACGTACCTTCGTACAGAACCCAATGAAATTTCAAATAGAGATAAATGACGAAGTTGAAAAATGTTAGTAATAGGAGTCATTAGGAAATCAAATAAGCCCATATAATTTTTCCCTCAAACGTCATGCCACAAAAGATCGGACTTGGCGTATCTGCGTAGATTTCTGTCGCTTAAACAAGGAAACAACTCCCGATAGTTTCCAGTGCCATGTAGCGACGACATCTTATCTCTGTTAGGTTAGAATAAATTTTTCACTAACTTGGACTTACTTAGAGGCTTTCACCAGATACCATTACCTAAGTGATTGTACCTCATACACCGTTTTCAGCACACTCAGGGGACATTATCAATTTTTACGTATGCCTCCGGCTTACGTTGCACCCCAATTACAATATAGTGTTTGGAGACTTTTAGGGGATACCCTACATGCCTATTGTTTTTTAAAAACCGAACATGTTTATCAAGGTTTTATGTGTCTAGTCAATGTCTTAAAGTAGTCCATGGTAAGGTGTCGGCTATTCATAACTTTCCGGTACCTATTAACGAAAAGGGAAAAAGGGATACAGCACTTTTGCGCTGGTAGTGGGTATTGACAATCGTAGGTAAATATGTAACTCTTCAATCATGACAGCTCCTTTAACAGAACTTACGAAGAAGGGCATAGATTTATTATGGTCTGAAAGCATCAACCGGCGTTCGATATCTTAAAAGCGGAATAATGCAGCTCACCTAACTTAAAAATCCCTGATTTAAATAAGGAATTTTTTTTTTTATAGCAACAGACGCCTCAGACCAAGGGGTAAGAGGGGTACTACTTCAGCAATATGATAAACAGTTCTTTCCTATAGCTCTTTATCCATGTAAACTCAAGACCTCTGAAAGTAAATATGCAGTAATAGGCAAGGAAGGGTTAGGTATCTTTAACTCACTAGTACATTTTAAGTTCATAATCTACGGCTATCCTATTTAAGTCCTTACTGACCATAAGTCACTTACCGAGTTTTTCAAAGGCTTTAATCACAGTCCCAAAGGAACTCGTTGGCATATGATCATTCAAGTCTTTGGAGCCAAGTTAAGGTATCTACCTGGGAAAGCAATTATCATAGCTGACGCATTATCCCGCAATCCCGCACCATACTGCAAAGAACCATTAATTGGACTAAAAGATATAGAAACATCCGTGCCTATTGTTAAAACCGTATCTAAACAAGAAAATTCCTTAACCCAAGAGATCGCGAGCATTGAATATCTGGGTTGGAGCGCAGAACTGTTACAAACTGAACAAAGCAAGAGTCAACAGCAATAAGCAAAACAATAAACACTTTGAACGGAAACAGGGTCAGCAGCTAAGCAAAACAATAAACACTTCGAACGGAAACCCTAAAGCAAAAGTATATTTAAAGTATGTGTATCAGAATTATGTAATCAAATGTAATATTATTTGTAGGTCCGTGACGAGGAAAAACCCGAAGAACACAGCAGATGACTAACGACCAGGTAGTATAATAATCTCTTTCATACCAATCGTCCTAACTGGTTGCATTCCGTCATCCAGGGTTCTCTATTATGTCACAGAAAGCCAAATCACTGCTTTACTGGCCTACATACTTACAGATATAAAAAGCACATAACTAATTGTAACACGTGTCATAAAGAAAACAAAGGATACACTAAGACACTTGTCAGTTTAGGGGCCTATCCTGTGCCAAATCAATCCTTGAAAGAATATACGTAGAATTATTAACAGAATTACGAGTCTGACAGAGGAAATAAACACTTCTTAGTGTTAATAGTTCCTTGACACATTATATAGAATTAATAGCACTAAAAACAAACACCGCAATTGAGTGCGCTAGGAATATTTATGAATGCTAAATCAGTAAACATGGAATTCAACACATAATAATATCTGACTCGGGTGGTAAATTAATAATAATATCCTTAACTCATTGTGTGAATTCCTTTCCTATTAAGAAAACCAATACTATATTTTATCACCCAGAGTCAATAGGTTTGGTAGAACGGATAGATAAAAAGTGTCATGTCCTACGAGTTACAACTCGTGATATTGGATCCAAACTGGATTATAGAGGATCTCACGGTTTTAAATGCCTTTATCATTCATATCTTGTATCTATATACAAACGATACCACAAGTAGCCTTATACGGAAATATGCCACACTAAAGGACACTTTTCCACACCTATTGAAGCAACCATTAATTTATCAAATACATATAAAAAAAATATATAAATAAATATAAAAAATAAAAAATAAAAAATAAATATGGATACAGTGGAGTCGATATAATACACTCCGTAAGAAGTCGGAAGGGTTACAAATTATAACAAAAAAGGAATCATGATAAAATCAATAAGCAAAACGTAACCATAGGTTAATTAAATATCCAAATATATATGCGTAAAGATTTGAACTCTAACTTAACGCTTTAGTAATGACAAATAAGCTAAAGTTAAACACATATCAAAACCTAAACTGACATATTGTCTGTCCCGGTATTATATTCATAGTCAATGAAAAATAAATAAATAAATAAATAAATAAATAAATAAATAAATAAAATAAAATAAAATAAAAGAGATTTTAAAGTCAGGAAGTCTAGAAGTGAAAATGTATATCTATGGAATAATCCTATATGGATCTACAGTAAATAATAATATATAGAAATTGTATGGAAACCTTTTTTCATTAGTCTGAATAAGGAATATCTAATTTAACATAATTACATTTATTTACAATCATGCAGATTTCCAACATGAAACTAATATCTTGTTCAAGTTTGCTACTGTTTTTTTCAGACATTCTTCTCGTGTGAGTGGAGTATTAAAACAAAAACAAAAATACCCAATTTATACTAAGTCGTATTTATTATAGCAAGTAACGTAACTCTTAAGCTGGTGATGAGGTCATCAGTATAGAAGGTGCCTGTCGCGTCTGTCATATCAGCATTGTTCCTTTTACCCTCAATAAACCGCTTGCAAAGCAGGTTGGTCTGGAGAGAGGAATGCATAGCTCATCAAACTTCAACATGTGGTTCATAGGTCTTGATGACATACATAGCCATAACCTATTCTTATCCGCATTGCAATGCAAGCTTGGTTAAGGAATCGCAATCGTTTTAAAATTAATGAACTAAAAAGCAAACAGAATTTGCATAACATCAAAATGAACTAATTTTTTCTGAACCTCATAGACAATTAGAGTTAATAATTTCAGCTTATGACATTGGTAAACGGACATTTAGAAGTATCAAGTCATGGATATTGAAATATTTACTTGCAACATTAGTCTATTACAATTCAAGTAAAATCACATTTCATGGGGAAAATGTCACATTTTCTTGAAAAACCCAAAGTTTATATAGAAATTAGTACATAGTGGGTTCTTTCGTTGCATCTCTTGCCTATTAATAAAGTTTTAAAAATTAACCTCAGAGGATGCGCGCGAGAAATTTGAATATGAAACTTTTGTTAGGGGCACATAGGATCGGATTTTATCACAACTTAATTTCAGTAAGCCTAGAGAAATACAGAATCATGAT
>NC_061097.1:57415184-57425184 GCF_015104395.2 Macrobrachium nipponense | reverse complement strand
ATTTAGCTCAGAGAGAGAGAGAGAGATGGAGAGAGAGAGAGACGAGAGAGAGAGAGAGAGAGAGAGAGAGAGAGAGAGAGAGAGAGAGAGACAGAGAGATTTTTTCAGAGATTTTTTTCTCTGTAGGTACAGTAATCATATACAGAATTTCGTTTATTTCTTATATGAAGATATTCACCTTCCAAGAAGGGTTATACATATATATATAGATAGAGATAGATATAGATAGATAGAGAGATAGAGAGAGAGGAGAGAGAGAGAGAAGGGAGAGAGAGAGACATATAGAATATAGATAGATAGATATAATGATATATATATATACTATATATATATATGATATATACATATATACAGACATATATTATATATATATATATATATATATATATATATATATATATATATATATATATATATGTATATATATATATATATATTAATATATATAATATATATTATTAATAATTTAATAAAATATATATAATATATAATTAATATATATATAATATAATATGTATGTATGTATGACCAGGTGGGTTCGAAATTAGAGACCCCTTCCACGGAACAAATGGAAAGTTGTGAAGTTTCTGCTATAGCCTATCTCCAATACATTATCTTCAGTTTCTATTAAGCTATTTTTCATTCTATATTTCTTATATTTTCAGACTGAGTAATGGTTAGATACAGTCATGGCTAATGACTCGGAGGAAATCAGATGGATTGACCGAATCCGGGCTATAACCTACAGAGAGGCCAGGGATGCTGGCGCATCCTTCATTTCACGGTCCTGGATAGCTAAATCAATTAAAAGAGATGAATTCTTTGTTAAAAGAAACTGGAACAAAAATCCATATGACGGTCATCACAAAAAGAGTAAGAATCTTGGAAGGCCTGAAGTCCTTTCTCAGTAGTCAAAAGACACCATAGCTATGGCAGTGGGTAGACCAAGAAAGAAATCTTTACGTAAATTGGTACTTGAACTAGAAACAAAAGGGGACAGAAAGAACTTTATGTGCTGTATATAATCGTCAGTTGAAAAAATCTGGTATCAAGCCATCTCATGTTATCAGCAAGCCCAACATCACTCAGCAACGGAGAGAAGACCGTGCATGGCTTTGTGGTTCATTTATTAAAGATTGGGATTAAGCTGACTTTCTCCATATTGCTGCATCAGATGAATTCTTCATTTACACAGTCAGGAAGCCAAATCATAAAACATGAAATCATTTGGGCTGTAAAGTTGGATGATATCAGCGATTACGTGGGCTATCGCCAAGTTGTGAAATTTCCTGAATGTTTGGAAATTTTTGTCTGTTTCACAGCCAAACAGTTAATAGGGATCATCAAAGAAAAAGGACAGTCATGGAATGGCGAATACTTCAGAGAAACTGTGCTTACTGGTGGAGTATTTCCTTTCCTCAAAGATCCTGAAAATGTGTTATCTGTTGGAGAAGTCACATTTTTGCATGATAATGCACCATGTTTCAAGGCTCTTTAGACAAAGAAGCTACTTTGAGACAGTGGTATCAATTTCTTCTCGTCAAGTGAATTTCCAGGTAGCTCCCCTGACCTTAATCTGTGTAAAAACATTGGTAGTATCTTAAAGGATTGTGTTGAAGCACGCACAGTGAACTATGATGGTATACCAAGCCTCAACGACTTGCAAAGAGAGGTGACCGAAGTGCTCAGGGAAATGAAGTTCAAGTCTCAGCTTTTTTGTGATTTGCTGAAATCATACTCCTCAAGAATGCAGTTTTGTCCATATCAATTTTACTTTATGCTGTAGAGGGGGCCTCTAATTTCGAAACACCCTATATATGTATATATATAGGGTGTTTCCAGTAACAGAATGACGGCCGCCATAGGATAGCAGCTTTTGTTTCAAAAGCTGTTATCTGTTTATCAATGCCAGTTTTCTTGATATTCATTCATTTTTTCCATACTTTTAGTTGTCTTTTGGTTAAAGTTGGGTTAAAGGGCTGCTAATTCCATTCCATTTTTTTCTTTTTTGGAAATTAAAACAAAAGGTTCACATTTCCAGCTACTGAGTGTAAGCACTGCAACCATTCAAGTTTTCTTCTGACTAAATAAATTCGAAACAAACACTGAGGGTTTTCCATCAGTTCATTTAATTACACCCTGAATTTCATGGAGTTGTCAATTTCATAAACATATACATTTCCTTGGTGAAGACAGAGCTCAGGATATGTAATAGGTTATAAAATGGCCATCAGACCTACCAAGTTTGATTGACAAATACCCTCTGGATTTTAAATGGGATATTTCTTTGAATTTACTCATATTCTGTGATTTTGGCTAACTGAATGTATTATTTTGTGAATTCGTGTTTTTGACAGCATCTACGCATAGGAAAAGTTTCATTCAAAATAATACAAAATGAATTATGAATGATCAATATAATACTTACATGGGAAGTCGTATAATGCATTAAAAAAATTTGCACTAATCACAACATGGACATAGGAAATAACTAAGAAGGATAATTGTAACTACAAATGCCACCACCCCTTCTTCCCCATGGGATTCACACATTTATCCAAATACACTCATTCTCAGTGTTTTCTTACTTGAACATAAGGGTCTGATTGGTCTAATTCCCAGCGCTTTATTATGTATTCATCCAGATATAGAAGACATCTACGTTTTAGTTAAATAAACACGAGTAACAATATGCATGAATAAACAATTAATACAGGCCTAGGCTTCATCGAAATCAAATCAATAGCTTCCACGCGTTTAGAGAATTTAATTGAAATATTGAAAAACAATATCTTATTCTATGAAGCAATTGTGCTAACAAACTAACTGACAGAGAGGTTAACAGCCTCGTAAGCGATACCCAGAGGTATAATTGCACACTTCCACGTGATGTCTCCTCTCAGTAAAGGCCAGGTCCCACTGGTGTTTAGATGAATTGCGCACAGAATTGGTTGATATTCGCTAAACATCCGCAACCAAAATTTTGAGCACTCAAAAATCTCGGGAACGGAAAAAGTGCTTCTCCGGGTACTTGCGGACGTGTGCGGGTTTGAGGTAGTGGGATGAGCGAAGCACAGAAAGAGAGAATTCCCTGAATTATTTAATAAGATTGTCTTTTGTCGTCGAAACTTATTCGAAGGAAAACCAACATCATTCGTGTCAGCTCCAAAGAGAGAGAGAGAGAGAGAGAGAGAGAGAGAGAGAGAGAGAGAGAGAGAGAGGAACATTTTATTCATCTATATTTTTTGGCAGAGGACAATTTGATGAAACTTATCTAATACCAATGATACTTATGTTAAAACATGTTGGCAGGAGGACATCTTTAGAGCAGATATCAGGCTCAGGACTACGATTTCTTTTTTCCTCCCGCTCAGTGTTTGCCTTCAGCTTATTTGAAAACTTCATTCCATGGGAGTGCGGAATTCCTTATATGACCCTTAATCACTCACTGCAAGGGATCGTCGGAAAGGTAATGAAGAGCGTAGCGTAAAGGGGCCACTAGACCTGGTACTGAGATACAAACTACAATTTCCTTGTAATCTCTCCAAACGAAATAAATACTGATGTTTCTTCAAAGGTTCAGTTGCAATAAGATTTTAATTTTATTCCGTCTTGCGGTAATAAGTCGTAATAAATTAGTTAATCAGTTCATCAAAGAACAGACCCCTTTTTATGATAAACAAAAAACTATAAAAGCTATACGTTGGAGGGTTCTTTTTATTGTGGGGGAAATTTGCAGTCTCTCTCATACGACCAACGAGAAAGGACGTCTGTTTGAAATGATATCACCACTGAATGATAAATAGTCTTAGTGCTGATTTGTTAATTATACATTATTTCAAAACTAAACGCTGGCTATTGTGATGGCAGGAAAATAGCGTACTCCCTAAAAATAAATTCGGTGCTTAATTTTCCCAACAAGCACAGACAGCAGAAGACCTTGCATTTCCTGGATATCCTAGTTAAGAAGCAAAAAGAATAATTTAAATCTACTATGTTTACAAAAGCAACGAAAGATTGCCGTTGTTTGAATGTCCGCGGAGAGTGCCCGAACGCCTACAAAAAGTCTGTAGTCATTGCTTAAGTCGAAAGAGTGTTCGCTCACAGCACTTCTTGGAGAGTTGTAAATAACGAATGAGACAGAATTTGTCAATTATTAACAAACAATGGGTACGCGGATCACCTCATCGAAACCGTGATTAGAAAGAAAATTGGCGAATTCTACCGATCGCGACGACGGCAAAGAAGATCCTGGTTTTTTATCATCACCTGCATTATGGGTCTGTGTATAAGGAGGACTGCCGCATCCTACAAGGAATCATGAATAGATGGGCGACAAGCAGGGCCCCCTACAAGAAGATTAACCTCAGGCGTTACAGTAAATCACTGCTCCCGCGGGGCGGGACCGAAGATGTGTACGAATGTGGTAGTGTGTAAATTCGTATGCCCAGAGGAGACTTCTAGATCTCACAGAAATATCTACATCGGACACACTCCTACGAATTGATGCGAGTAAAGTATATGTTTTAAACGAATTATACAGGGTGTCCACAAAGTCATTCCCTGATTAATGAAATTAATAACTTTAAAATTATTGTGGATATGACCGTACAGCCTTCGCATTCTGTTCAGCAATTAATAAAGTTTCTTTTGTTTGACTAGAGATGCCACTGTGATCACTCTATCCGCCAGCTGAGTCAAGAATAGCAAAAATGGTGCCATTGCAGGAGAAAGCGCAGTGTGTTATGGTACCACGAAACAAAATCACCTGTTGCAGTTCAACGCAAGTTCAGATATTAGAGTCGACGAAGACCACCAGCTGTTAAAAGCATTAAAGACTGGTATAAATAGTTCACAGAGACTGGAAATGTTGAAGACCGTAAGAGAGCGGCAGACCCAGTGTGAGTGATGCATCCGTTGTTGTTGTGTGCGACGCCTTCCAGCGCAGTGCATAAAGTGTTGCACAAACGCCCAAGTCTGCACCCATACAAGGTTCAACCTGTTCAAGAATTAAAGTCAAATGACCGTCCTCAACGTGAAGCATCTGCTACAGAGATTCTTAGTCGCATTGACGAAGACAATGATTATCTTAAGCATGTCGATTTTTCTGAGAAAGCTACCTTCCATACATGTGGCAAGGTTAATAGGCATTATGTACGCATTTGGGGATCAGAACACCCACATGTTGCGATTGAACATGAACGAGACAGCCCCAAAGTGAATGGTTGCTGTGGTCTGATGGAAGGCAGGGTTAGTGGACTTTTTTTCTTTGATGAACCCACCATATCAGCAATTGTTTATCTGGACATGCTGGAGCATTATGTTGAACCTCAATTAGAAGAGTTTCAGCCAAGAGGTTTGTTCGAATATCTTTCTGGATACAATCTTCCCCAACCCCACTGGATTGGGAGAGATGGCCCAAGAGAATGGCCATCACATTCACCCCTCTTGATTTTTTCTTATGGGGTTATATCAAGGATAAAGTGTACAGTACACCAGTGCCTAATGTTAAGACCTGAAAAGCAAGGAAAACAGCAGCTAAAGCAACATTAACTATGGAGATGTTGGAAAATACCTGGTGTGAGATACAATTTCGCTCAGACGTACTCCGGACAACAAAGGGGGACCATGTTGAAATTTATCAGTAATGTAAAAAAAACGTTAGTCATTGTTGTTGGAATTGAAGGGAACCTTATACCTAACATGGTTTGTGTGTAATAAAGGTCTGAAATCCAGGAAAGATTTTATGGACACCCAGTATTATATATATATAATATATATATATATATATATATTATATATAATATATATATAATAATATATATATATATATATATATAATATATTATATATATGTATATATATATATATATATATATATAATATATATATATATATTAATATTATATATACATATATATATATATATATATATATATATATATATATATATATATATATTATATATATATATATATATATAACGTTGCTTTGGACTGATAAGCTCGATAGTATTTTTGTACTCATGGCAATCAGTGGCTATTCCTCTAGTCTCTAAAATTTTCTACATGACTTTTTACCCTTAATTATTATAAGAGCCTTCCTTGATACGCGTATTTCCTCTAACTGGTGTAAGGTTTAAGGCTACCTCACGGGATTGT
The DNA here is from genome assembly GCF_015104395.2 of Macrobrachium nipponense. NCBI lineage: Eukaryota > Metazoa > Arthropoda > Malacostraca > Decapoda > Palaemonidae > Macrobrachium > Macrobrachium nipponense. The sequence continues at coordinate 57,419,023 of NC_061097.1, read as the reverse complement.
CTCCATAAAGCTGCTAATCAGGAATAACCCTCTCTCTCTCTCACACACACACCCTAGGTAGATTGGCACATTCTATGTTACCACTTGCTGTTTTTTCTATATCACTCGTGTTATTCGTATATTTTTCATGGAACTGATTCGCAATATATTGAATCGAACGAAACATTATTGGCTTTTGTCGTAAAACTAGCGACGTGTTTTGCTATTTAAATAAACTTAAAAGATGACAATAAGATCAATATGAAACTGCCATTCTGTCTCGGTACTCCCTGTTTACTACAGGAGAAAGAACAAAGGGATTAGAACCACACGCCTTAGGATCGACGGAAAGTAAATAAAAACATAATGGAATTAACAAAAGTTAAGAACAACAAAGCGAACATGCTATGAGCATCCAGTTACGGGGAAGTATAGTATATTACAACGTCATTTCGGTTTGTGGCCCACCTAATGGGAAGTTTCGTCACGGAAAGGCTTTTGGTAATTTATGTCATTATTTACACGAGGTAAAGCGAATAAAAGTCATTATCATTGCTACTGATGATTTTATATAAATGTAAAAAATCATATTGCGTTGTAAAACGCTATTCTATTTTCCGCACGAATAAATTGGTATCAAAACATGTAGCGTGTTGAGCAGGGAGTGATTACCGCTGCAATAAATAGTTAATAGTCTTCATGACTTTTTGAATTAATTTTTCGTAACACATACAAAACAGACATACAAACACACACACAGAAATGTGTATGTATATGTAAAAGTATTAAAGTTTACTTACTTTTTTTTTACGCTCGTTGATGTTGGTGCGGATGACTCCTTAAATAATGTTATTGCTTTCAATTCTGATTATAGATCACTTGATTGCTTTGTTATGATTTACTTTTTTCGACCTCAGCACCCCTTTTGATCAGGCCTAAGTAGTCCAGCACCCACTACCATTGGTTAACATCTAGTTACTACAAGGAGAAAGTAAAGACAAGTGCAATACATCATGATCATATACTTGGTTCATTCTCCTGAACGAAAACAATAATCATGGCAATAGGATTGGCAAAAACAATACGAAAATAAAGGAAAGATCATGGACAAACTCAATAAAAAATACTCATCAATACATACTTAACATTCTACAGCACCCCATGAAATTGATTTCAGCAACCCCTGGGGGTGCTAGCACCCCAGGTTAACAAACGCTGATTTAGATAGAGTATTAAAAAATAGTACCCTTTTAATAATAATCTTTTTCTTATATTTTTATGATATCTATAGTCTCTTGTATCTTCGTTTTCGTCCTTTCCTGTTGCGATACTTCATTCTACAATCCTCCAGAACAGCGCTACAAATGGCAACAATGATTTCTGTATTCATCGATTCAGGTCTTTAATTTTAGACGATCGGATTTTAGCCCCGTCTGTTCCCGAGGATGTTGTGCACTGCATCAAAGTATTAGAATTTTGTCCTGATGTCAATGCTCAGCATTCGGTCTTGATGTGCCCTGTGACACATTTGCATGGGATTGATGTTTGATACTGATGGGTGATTCAGAGAATTTCTCAGTGGTTTCCGATATTCCCATTAGCCTGGTGTGGTGTATCTAGAAAAGCACAAGCAATATTTTATCAAGGAAGGCTGAAAAGTGATATGTTTTTATCAAATTACACTTTCAAGAATCTTCTTCAAAAGAAATACATTTAATTCTAATATATGGGTTTTTACGGAAACTAATGTAACGAAAAGTTAAACGAGAAATAGAAAAAATTAAAGGGATAACTTTTCTGTCACTTTCCTAACGTAAAAATAATAATAGTAATAAAAAGCAAAAATAACTTAGCTAAATCTACTATGCCTCAGATATTTCTTGCAAAAAACATTTTGAGAACGACTCCAATGGTATGGAAGATAAAGAACACGAAATCTTAGTACTTTTAATTTCGTCTTTTATTGTGCAGATCTTCTCTTCCGTAGTGTTCCGTTTTCTCACCATGACATCAGAGCCTCGTGTCGCAGTTCAGTCATTTCCCCTGCTACGTGAGACTATAATAACCTAACACCTGCTGTTACTAATCTGCCCGAGGAACGAACGGAATCTCGACCTTAAGGGTACGCGTCATAAAGCCAACAATAGAATAGTAAAATCTGGTTCAAGACGAGAGCGGGGGTTGACCTAAGTTGCTTCCTGCAAAGCAGCATGTCGCATCCAAGCTGCTTCCCTCCGAAAGACCATTTCATCTGAAAAATGGCGATGCCCCGTTAATTACAGTGAGCGAATCTAGTTTCATTTCTAGGCCTCTAGTTTATCGCAGAATTTTATTATAAAACATTAAAAAAAATCTTACTTCCAATGCAACGCAATGCAATGATCAAATAGCAATACTAATACCAGAATGCATAGCAAAAATGGGAACACATGATTATGCTTTATAAAACGTATGCACGTAGTCCACTTAAATATTGCAATATTATAAGGTACCCACACCACCAAAAGGATATTGCACAAATAGAGAGTGTACAAAGGTCCTTTACAGCTAGAATAGAAGAGGTTAAGGACCTTGACTACTGGTAAAGACTACAATTTTAAAATTACATAGTCTAGAAAGGACAATAGAACGCTACATGAGAATACAGGCATGGAAACAGATAGAAGGCATTACCGAAAACATCATGGAGCTAAAAATATCAGAAAGAGCAACCACAGGTAGATTAATAGCGACCAAAACTATACCAGGAAAACTAAGGAGAACACACAAGACATTAATGCACTACGCACCAGCATCGATAATGCAGCGCCTATTCAATGCGCTGCCAGCTCATCCGAGGAATATATCAGGGGTGAGCGTAGATGTGTTTAAGAATAAGCTCGACAAATATCTAAGCTGCATCCCAGACCATCCAAGATTGGAAGATACAAAATAAACCGGAAGATGCATTAGCAATTCTCTGGTAGAAATTAGAGGTGCCTCACACTGAGGGACCTGGGGCAACCCGAACGAACTGCAAGGTCTGTGAGGTCTGTAAGGTTTTTTGTCTCTCTCTCTCTCTCTCTCTCTCTCTCTCTCTCTGTCAAATAAAGAAAAATGATAAGTTAAACTTATGCCCACTTTTTATTACTCCGCTGGATAAATCTGGGAATTTAGCCTCATTGTACAGTCTAGAGTCTATATTACACATTACTGGTTACTTCGATAAGCATAGGCGCTATTTATATAAAAGTGGTACTCGAGACTACCTAAGCTTATGACTTCAGAGTCATTTGCAATCTTGGGTGTCCCTGGTGGCTTCAGCTTTGTGATAATTTAGCGGAAGATATGTTCTGTCTGTCTGTCTGTCTGTCTGTCTGTCTGTCTGTCTCTCTCTCTCTCTCTCTCTCTCTCTCTCTCTCTCTCATGAAAATAAAAATTTCGTCATCAATGTCAGCCGAACGTTGAGGTGAAAACCATTTTGTCCAGTGACTAGGAAGCAGCATAGGAAGCAAAATGCAAATGAGCAGGGAAGCAATTTAACGTTCGGAATGCAATGCTGCACTTGTGAAGGTGGTGATGATAATTCATTAAGCATAATAACTGCTATTCCCTTGATACTCTGAACCATCAAAAGTTATTGCATGAAAACTGATCTATTTTCAAATGACTTTTTATTCTTTAGACTCATAATTTATACCATAATATAGTAAATCATTAAGAAATGAGGTAACATTAAGTTAATTAAATTCATTTTACCCCCTTGACATTTTTTATTGGCGTATCAGTTCGAGTTTGAAGCTCCTGTACTTCAACAGCTCTATATACATTTTCCCATGAAATTTATTTTGAAGATATTAATAATATCTTTTTAAATTTTG